>NC_071095.1:39272248-39573374 GCF_027358695.1 Spea bombifrons | reverse complement strand
TGCAATAAAGAGATGAAAGTGTAAGTTGTACGTTTTTATTACATATTTTAAATTTAAAAAAATTGCATTTTTTTATCCGATTAATTGAAAAAATAATCGGCCAACTAATCGATTATTAAAATAATCGTTAGTTGCAGCCCTAAATAAGACTTGCATAGAGGGCATCGAATATAACCTTTCGATAGCATCAGGGTATGGAGACTGGCAGAATAAAGACATACCAGGTGCAAAACAGGGGTGTTACAGCATCAGATGAGCGTTCACATGTTATGAATTAACCATACCTGGAAGAGTGGGAAATGGATGGGATTCATACAGATTGCCAGTTGAGTAGTCAGATGAAAGCATCTTCATGCTTTCAGTCTACATAAGGTGGAATCCTTGTGTTTACCTTTGGAAGCCTGCATGCCTGTTGGGAAGTATTGGGAATTCCAGATACATGTTGCATTGTTAGGAGCACCATCTTTACATCCATGCTTGCTGTATTATGTACAATTTCCAGCCTAATAAAAGCCAGCCCTGGAATAAAGCCCATACAGCTAAAGAAGAATTATTATGTATCTGTTTGTTTGGTTGTCACATCTGGAAATCTGATGTTGGATGTATGGATTATAGCAACACAAACAAGTCTACTTATAGTGAATTTAGAATTAAGTTCACCAAATTAAACAACACTTCAGACGTTGAGAAATGTTTGGAAAATGCTGTACATTATAGAAGTGTACTTTTCCCAGATGCCTTGAATAAAATGCATAACATAAACCATCGAGCACAACTAAGTGTTAATTCCATTATTAGTCCATGCATCTTCAAGCTTTAGGATGAATGGAGTATTAGTGGAATTAACAAACACCACCTAGTTGTGCTCTATGGTTATGCATTTTATTCACCGCATCTGTGAAAGCAAGAAGTTTGCTTGAAATATACTTGGTTAAGAATAGTATCTCTAGATAATGAATTTCCTATTTCTGTGTTCATTTTAAACAGATGAAGAGGAATTTTTGGCCAAGAAAAGGGCTGAGTCTGGTCTAGAGACTCGCCTTTATGAGCCAACTGGGGTGTTCAGTAGCACAGTGAAAAATATTTTAACTAATCGACCAATCGATGGAGAACATCACAACTTCGTGAGAGGACTACAGATTCATAAGGACTATGCCAAGCAAAAGGGATTTAACTCATTTAAAGGTATGCAAACATGTCAGCGCAGTAGCTGTGACAAGCATATGAATCTAAAACATCTTAGTTCTGCTACAGGAGACATCATGGTTAGGATGAAGTGATACTTTTTAGACATTTGTATTATATACTGTACCCGTACGTTACCAGCTTATTGTATAAATGCTGTACATTGTGCACGCCGGAATTATGTATGTTGGGCTGCGCCACTTTCTCTGAATGTCTGTTTGTTTGGTTGTCAGCTGTCACCTAGGTGATCCTAGGTGTCCCTCTTATACAAAATAACAATAACTCATTACAGACACACAGCTAGATCAGTCCCCAAACCAGCTGACCCCATTCACGGACGACCTGTGTCTGGTAGACAGCGCATATTATATCAACGCCAGCTTTCCATCGCTACTTCGGGAAGAACGCAAAGTAGACATCATTTTGTCATTTGACTACGGGCTTTCAGGACACTTTAAGGTATGAACTATAAACCATGCGGCTTTGAAAAGAAAATTAGATAAACTCCTGAGAAAACATTACGTTATTGTGAACATCTTTCTTTCTTACCACTTTGGTTACAAGACGATATGCAAGAGCATTTGAGTTTATGAGATGCCCATGTATTAGAGGGATGTTATGACTAATGCAAGTAAAATGGTCATGTACTTTAATTAAATAATCTTGTGCTTTCATCCACCACATCCAATACATTCTAGTCAGTGGAACAAACCAAAAGCTACTGTACCAACCAGAAGCTTCCCTTCCCAAATATCGAGCTGAGTGACGCAGACCGGGAGCACCCCAAGGAATGCCATGTGTTCTCAGACCCCGAGGATCCAGAAGCTCCTGTTATTCTTCACTTTCCACTTGTAAATGATTCCTTTAAGAAGTACAAAGCACCAGGTGAGCTAGAGCCGCCACTCCCAGCATGGATGGAATGACTGAATGTGGAACAGAGATCAGTATGTTCACTAGCCCAGATCCTGACCACATTGTACCTTTGGCTCCAAAATCAATTGCCAAACACTGTGCCCTCCATCACAGAAGGGGAGCTGTACAGCAAACTCTATAAACAAGGACACTCTACCCTCTCATCTATTACTGTACAGAAAATCATCTTTCTCTATTGTATTATTGTATAAAGTGCAAAGTGGTAAAAGTGCTGCCGGTGACAGCATTCCACTCATATTCCAGAAAAAGCTTTCTTTCCTTATTTTCCCATAGATCATGCAGTTCACTACAGCTGTTCATTAAACAATGTCATTCTTTTCGTGTACCTTTTCAGGCGTAAGTCGCAGCCATCAGGAACTTGAGGATGGGGTTGTTCACCTAAATGGCATGTGGTCACCTTATACTTTGGTAAAGTTGACCTACAGTGAAAGAAACTTTGACAAGCTGCTAAATCTGGCAGAATACAATGTTATGAACAGCGAGGAGCTCATCCTGCAAGCGCTGCGTGATGCCATCGCTCACAAGCAGAAGAGCAGAAACACGGGCGCTAACTAGACTCATGGCCCTGTTCGCAGGTAACGAGTGACGTTACGATCGTACTGGTGTGAAAATGCAAGGAACTCCCAGAAGCCTCTTGGTGCTAAAACATGAATTTATGTCTCTCTGTCTGGAAGTTCTGCACTTTACCACTAAAACAACTGAACAAAAATGAATCAATCAGAGATTGTCTTTTTAAAATAGCTAGCAAGCCAATCAAATTCCATTTTAGACCGGAAGTTTCTACATATTTCACTTCGATAGGACCATTTGTGTCAAGTCACTCTCTTTTATAGTTGCTCTGAAATAAATACAGTAGCTAAACTGTCGCCACACCGGATGGATGTGTGCTTACGCAGATGCATGGTGCCTGCTTCACACACACAGCCCCATGACCAGGTCTGTTGTACTGGATTTAATGAACTATCTATGGTTTCTACATGTTTGTCTATCTGTTTCTGATACATAATTACAGCGAGAGATATGTTTCCACTCACATTCTCACCTGCTGGTTATCACACAAACGTACATACACAGACCTACTAAAAGCCGCAATGAAACCCCACATTGTCAACATACCCAAAGTAATGCATATTAATCAGCATTGTTTCTCACCCTGAAGTTGAGATGTTAAAAAGAGGCACAGATGGCTTGCACAATTTAAAAAAGAAATTTATTTAACAAAATATTCCATTATCATTCTGCACACAAGCCATTACAATGCTTGTAAGTTATAGGTTTCTGCATTATATTAATGGTTATCATCTGCCAGTGTAATTGTATAAATCAGAATATTGCATGGGATCAAATGGTCATGAATTAAAAGTATATATAGTTTTTCTGTTTAAATTGTCCTCTGTGTTGTTACAAAAATAAATATTTAAATATTTGATTTATGAACTACGTTATTGGTTTATTATTTTTTTATATCATTTCACACATCTACAATAGATGAGCCACAAGACAGGGCAAATGAAATAAAATCTTTGGCCAAAAATGCAGCTTTTAACGCTACTTCCTTACCCTCTGTACACAAGTATCGTAAAAACCGGGGGTAAGGTAAGGTTAATGCTTTCCACAATGAATCGTGTGCTGCATTCGTTATATTATACATTAAGGAAATATTGATTTGGACTCTGTACACTTTGGGGGGGAGGGGGAGGACAGGAACTCTTTTTGCATAAAAATGTGTCTAACAAACAAACACAGTTCATGCAATCTATTGTGCAAGTTCTACCACGGTATGCTTTACCATATAATTTCACAGTATTATACCACCTATTTCTTGTAGAAAAACTTTTTGAAAACATTTTTCTCCTTTTTGGGTTTGTCTTTTGCGTCATCTGTTTCCTCTTCGTTGTTCTGCTCTACACTCAAGAGAACTACGAAATAAACGCATACTGTAATTACGACACAATACCTGCGATATACTGAACTGTTTGTTAAGGAAAGGTCATTCCAACACTTACTTACCTCTGCTAGCGGAAAATGTTTGTCCATTTGTGTCAGGTTCAAATGACAAGGTTCGCCTGTGTAGAAAGGGAGTTTGGTGAAAAAACAGTGAGATACTATAGGTATTTATGTTTGTTTGCATTCTCATTCAAGAGATTTCTATGACTAACCTGGGAATTTCATTAATTGGAATATAAGGAGACATCGTCCTCGTCTGGGTACTAAAGTCATCTGGAAGAGAACAAAACATTAGTGCACCATCTTTCTTTACCATTTTTTTAGTATTTGGTTTGGAAACTGTTTAATTTATTAAACAAAGAGTGATTCATTAGTTTCTCTGGCTTGCAGGGTCTTGACCCTAATTTAAGCATAAGCTGATCTGTCAGAGTATCTTTTCCTCTGAATGCTTAATCCAAAAATAAATACATTTTTGTGTCACAAAACTTTTATTCCTGCTCTTGTATCACATGACAATCATTCCCTAAAATATGTGTGTCAAGAATATGAATGATTCATCATTTCTGTGAAAGTGTTAGGTATTCACTAGTATTATGTTTCTAGTGCTGGATTTAGATGTAAAACATAAGTTTGGCAGCTTGGTGAACAGCACGTCCAAGTCTGTCCCCTTTCACTACCCTGGCTTTCATGATCCTGCATGTTAGCCACTCGCCTTTGGGAAAGATGGGGTACTTTGACATAGAAGTGGGCTAAGTCACATATGTCCATTTAGTGTGACACAATCCCCAATATGTACGCATCCGATGGGTGCTTTGAAGTGGTGTTAGCTGAGTGTGTGCCGATTCCTTGCCTTTGTTGTGTTTGCTTGTTGGACATTTCAGCAGCACCCCAGGTTTTAATGTGCTTTTCAGGGTATGCTTCCTATTTTGTATTTTTTGTGAACTTCAACTTGAAAACAAAGATCAATAAAGGAAACACAGCTTGCTTTGCTGATTCCTAAAAATACTGGGCATGAGTGGAGGACCAGCTTGACTCTGCATGTCTGCAAGTCAATCAACCCTTTTATAAACTGCATGGAAAACTATATAAAATATATAACGAGACCATTAAATATTACAGAAACGCAGTTACCAGTTGTTTTCTCAATAGCTTGAATCCAGACTTCCATCTTCCTGATGGATGGAGCCGAGAAGAGGTATTCAGAACCATCTGATAACCTGGGGGCAATTAAACAGTAGATTTAATATTCCTTTATGTCGTATGAGACCGAAAACACCATATTGTATGTGCTGTATGCTCAGCAAAAGGTTTCTAAATGTTCTCGGCAATATGTTGTGTACTTTAGGAGTTGAGCTTCTATTACAGCCCCCTGGACCTTTGTAAACACTGCCCATGTTATTGGCATTGAGAGGTTTAAAGACATTAAAACGTCCGCATTTTTCTTTCCATTATGCAGAGAGCAAAGAACATTTAGAATAATTCAAATTATAAGGTTAAATTGCTTATAATTTCAGAATATGTTATATATGTGTCAGGAGAGACAAGGGGAAGGTTTTGTTTGCTTTGACCACTACCTCATACTGAAGGTGTTTTCTTTATCAGGAAAGGTCTTCACCCTCTCGCAGCTGGCACCCTGTACATTGACTGTGGGCATTGCGGTTTCATTCTGAAAGAAAAATTATGCAATTATAAAAAGGAAACTGTTTAATATAGCAAACAAAAACATATAGAGTAAATATTTGGTTCCCAAATATACCATCAAACCTATTAAAACATGAATTTTAGTAGTTCCAGTGCCAAACATTGTTACAAGTGTACTTGTATGGTGTGCAAGTTAGTTAAAGCAAACATTAATATTGTTTAAGTGGGAAGGGTCCATGTTTTTCGAGTGTTAATGAGAATACAATGTGGTTGGCTGTTTGTGGACAGAGCGTACTGCTTTCGCACACAATACGCTGCAAATTGCCAAATAGTGATGCTTCAAACAAAGAAATCACTTTGGCTGCCCCTGCAAAAGTGTTGTAACCAGTGGTCACTGTGGTTAAATAGCTGTTTGCTTATGTGTTCTAATGCTGTAAAAGAATAGTGATACAAAGTCGTGTTATTATGTTCTGATATGTAAAAGCATAAAATTCAATCTGTCAGCACGTCTACAAAATTAGGCAAAAACAGCAACAGATGAATAAATCAAGAAACAATAATATGTCAACAAAAATAAAGTCAAAATGGAGAAGCTATGTGTGAAAAAACTAAGTACACTTTATGACTGAATAGCTTGTAGAACCACCTTCAGTAGCAAGAACTTGAAGTAATTGTTTTCTATATGACTTTATCAGTCCCTCGCATCGTTGGGGGGGGAATTGTGTCCCACTCTTCTTTACAACATTGCTTCAATTCATTTGAAACATGCCCAGCTGGCATAGTCTCTGTAGTGTCCTTTGCCCATCACCAAAATATGAGCACAAAATATGACACCACATCCTGGCACACAGCATTGGGGGTAGGGCAGCATCGGACCTAAATAGACAGTAGGGAGTACCTTGAGTTCATCCTTCTTGGCTTTATAGAAGCTCAAGCTGTGTCCACGGAGTGTCACGTAGTATGAATTCCAGAAGCTTGCAGAATTATCCTGCAACACAGTAACAACTTTAAGAACATATGCATAAAACATAAAATCAGCATTGACCGTCAAGGGCCAAAGGGAAATGTAAAGATTGGCACTTTACACTGGTAACAATCATATTTATGTTCTCATATATATGAGAAGTCTTATGAAGTCTTATGAAGAATGTCAATCAGTAACATTCCCAGGGATGTACTGCCCCCAGAAGAACAGTAACCGCTAAATAAATATGATTGCTACATATATATGTAGCAATCACATTTATTTAGCGGTTACTGTTCTTCTGGGGGCAGTACATCCCTGGGAATGTTACTGATTGACATTCTTCATAAGTAGTCAAGAGTCTGCCACACTACCCTCCACATACATATCCTTTTAAACAGATAGATGGGTGGACTAATCTCTAGTCCAGTTTCATGTTTGCTCTCCAGCTTGAGAGTGCCAAAGTGAAATCAAAGGCTGGTTCAGAATCATGAGAATTATTTAAGGGTACGGACATGTATTGTAATAGAAGATGGCTACCTTTCCCCCAGACAGAAGCTTCTGCCGCATCTCCATAAATCCATTAACTATCCTGTCATATGAGGGACTCTGGAAAGAAAGAGAAAAACAATAAGAGGAATAAATCAGTATAAGTTCTACAGCACAACTTGACATACAGCCAGATAGCACTATTGGTCCTTGAACTCAGTCTTACCCCCCCAACAACCAGCACAACTGATCCTATAATGTAAACCTTTATTAATACCGGCAAGTGCAAAAATGTGTTGGGCAAAAAAAGTATACTTATCTCAGTAGACATTTTGTGAAAGACTCATTAGTGTACATAAGAGAAAGAAATAAAGTGGGAAGAAAGGAAGAGAAAAAATGTGTGACTACAAATACCGGCTCAAATAGTGTCGTTAACATTTTTTGAGTGGCTGGGAAGCACACTTATTGTGTTTGCTGCACTATTTAGGGAAGGCACCTGAATCACTATATTGTCACACAGTTTTTATTAAAATGTAAACTGACTGCCAAACCCCACCAGTATTTCTTTATTTTGCACCATGCGTTCTATTAAGCTTGAAGCTCATATATGCGGCAGATGTTTCGATTCTGCTCTTTCTGGATTGCACCCATTTCTTTCCGCTGCTCTTTTCCTCCAGTCCATTCAGGTAACATACTGAGGTATGTGAAGAAAGCTGATTCAGCCCATTCTGGGTGAGTCCCAGTTTGGACTGTACCCGCTATAACAATACAAGAAATACCGGAAACAAAACAAAAGCTTTGACCTAGATCATATCTCTATATAATGTGCCCAGAAAGAGCATTTCTGATTCTTTCTACGAGGGAGCCCTGAACCAACTCCTATAACACAACAATCATAAATGTTAGGAATGGTAATAAGTATAATAAAAGTCAGCACTAACACTGCTTCACATTGAACACAGCAGAATCTTTGATGCACTGTTACCAACGGGTGAACATACCATGACACTGCTGTGCTGAGACGGCGGTGGAGATACCTCTGGTATACCTGAAGAGATGTCTGGTGACCGCACGTGAATTTTAAGCAAAGGCTGAGAAATGAGCTCCTGGTGAAAGGACAAAGATCAGTATATCAATTGGCATACGCTCAGTCGTGTTACATATTAGAGGCACACCTCTGAACACTTTATTGAGGGGTCCTTTTTTGTGTTTGTACCCTGCCGCACAAATGGAAATAACAGATAAATACAATATGGCAATTCTGCACAGTCATTAATATCTTGCTCAGCCCGGTTATATATAATTACAGATATTGAGTCGGTATCCTGGGTCTTACCTGCAAGCCATGAGGTCGTGTATGTACAGCAGATGCCCATGTCAGTCCCATACATACGCTTCAAAACGGTGCATTAACTTATAACAAAATATGCAGCGTTCCCTCACAACACAACAACACAAAGTAAGGATTAGGTCCTATATTGAAGGCCACTCGTTGCAATAAAGTCCAGGTGTGTGACACAATGCCATCTGCAAGCTTCCAAAGGTGCCCTTCAGCCTCTCTATACTGTACCCATTAACAGATGGCATTGTGGAAATTCTTAAACTGTAACAAAACTACAGGATTTACTCATTAAAGTGGGTGCTGGGTGTTGGAAAGCTGTAGTTTCTTCTCACTGGCTTCATTATCATTATGTATCATTAAGGTAAGATTTTCTGCAAGAAGGGCTGAGCAGGGCCAGGATAATATATAGTTCAATGAGGTAATCTTGTTGATTACACTATACATTATACTGGCCAAAGAAGACCTTCTTGCAGAAGAAGCTCACTGTGATTGACCCTTAATGTTCAAAATAAAGTGAGGGAATTTAAATACTAACTTTTCTGCATACTTCATATTATGAATAAGCTGCATACGTATGCAAAGTTCCGTGTGGACTTCACTTACCAGAACGCTGGTGTCCGGCTCCTGAGGGGCTGACACATCTGGAGAACTCACATGAGTTCTGAATGAAGGTTGTGAAGTAATGTCCTGTAAAGTAAACACAAACCCTCACATAACATTTTGATATCTCATCTATGCTTTGTAATGTGTGGTGTCTACACTAAATTACATTAATTTCTAACAATGTTTAAATGTTCTTGGAACTTCAAAGGAACAAAATCTCAGAGTCCTTTATTCAGAAAAATCTCATAAAACCCACAAGTGTTTTCAGAACATTGGAACATTTTTAGGAATTACTGGCTACAGCTGGTGTACCAATGCGAGCAGGATCATCCTACAACTAAAAACGACCTACAGTTTCACATGATCACACCATGACCACAAAGAACTACAAAGCCAGTTTCTTTCCCTTTTTCCTGGAGACATCATTGCATTTCTGAAACGCCATATTTATTGATACACGTCCCGCGCATGAAACTCACTTACCAGATCCCTGCTCCACTTCTGCTCAGTGGTCTCCGCAGCAATGGCCGGCACATCTGGACAACTCACATGAATTCTAAGCAAAGGTTGCGAAATGATGTCCTATGAAGTAAGTACAAAGCTTGCATTTGTTATCTGTGGTTCAAGCTCTTTTATTAAACTGGAATAACTCATCTTTCTACAATGAATTACAGATTTTTTGCAATTTCTTTCAAGGTCTTTGCAAATTGTACCAAAAATATTCTTTGCAAACATCTTAATTTTTTCTATATCACACATCTCATGCCAAAGTTGCTGATATTTTGCTGTAAAGCATTACTCTCCCTCATGCAAGATATAAAGTACAAAGTTGTAGATAATATTAGATATAGTTAATTATTGATACTTAGTGACATGCAATTGATACTAACCAATATACTTCCGTTCTGTTCTACGGGAGATGCTGTGGTTGTAACTGGCACATATGGTGACGCTTCTTGTGAATTCACATGAATCTTCAGTAAAGGCTGAGACGTGAAGCCCTATAAAGTAAATCGTGTTAGCAATAAGGCATTGCTAATTTACAATGTTATGTTAGTCATAACCTGTTGCTAGGGTAATGTTTCTTTGCAGGATTAGGCAGAAATCCATTATTTGGTTGGTGTAAGGCATGTCAGTCTGTTCCATATTATTTGAACAGTTATTATTATACTACATGAAAGCTCTAGTGCTTTGTAAAAAGAACATTAAAAAAATGCATGGGGTGTCCTTACCGAGACACCTTTATCTGTCACCTCAGTGGTATCTGTGGAAATAACTGGCTTCTGTGTAGAGTCAATTGTTGAACGGAATTTAAGTGGAGTTAGAGGAGGGAATTTGATCTCTGGCGTAGTTATCAATGATGTTTTAATATCAAGCTTCTCTTGAACTGATAGCTTGTGGCTCTGGAAGGCATCTCCTTTGGTGACAGTGGACTGCTGACAAGTGACCTCTGATGACAGCGGTAAAGAAGAACTGGACTCTAAGAAAGCAAACTGCTGACCCATTAGCGTTGGGTTGCTAAGAGTCTGATCTTGATTTTGTTCTGCATGTGCTTTGGTGTCTATACCTTCCTGCCAACCAAAAGCAGTCTCTTTTGCCTTCTCTTTGGTGGCATTTAGACTTTCTGCAGAAGATTTCATAGAGGGGTTGGAGACCTTTACACTACTCCGCTCTGGCAGCCTTGGAGCGAATGGTTTTCTGTCGGAAGGTTTCCTCCTAAGTGAAGGCAACTTCATGAAGATTTCTGGTTTCTTTTGTTCCTTTTCTTCTGTGTCGAGTTGTCTAAGTAAATTTTGTTCTGTCTGCAATTGCATAGAAGAAATACATGTAATCCTCCAAAAACAGAAATAACATTGAAGCTATTTTATTTAAGTTGCTGTGATACCTTAACATCATAAAAATGAACACATTTATTAATTGATATATAAACTGTGTGATTTTTGAATTTACATTATATTTAGATCAACATTTGTCTTGAAAAACTTCTTGAAACCCACTAAAAGTAAAAAAAAAAAAAAAAAAAAAAAGGGCCAGAAATGTACCTATTGCGGTAACATTTGATTAGGTGCTTAAGTCAGGTGTGGTATAGTAGTGTATAGGTTCACATTTAATAATCTTTGTAGGAAAAATGGTGATATCATTTATCATCACATATTAAATCCATATTTACTTTGGTTTTCCTCCTCAGCAGAGCAAACTTTTCTTCTTGAGCAGCCAACATCTTCTCAAAATCTTCCTGCACCTTCAGAAGCTCTTCAACGTTTGACAAAGAGTTCTACAAGACAAAGACTGGGCTTCAGCTCAAACGAATTAACTCAGCATGTGGAGTTTATTAATATTTATTTTGAAACCGACTTTATAGCCACTAGACTTACATTAGTGGGGCCATTAGACTTTGCTTTCTGGGTCAATGCAAAATTCAATGACACCTGCCTCAAGTTTTTTGAAATTGGGAGAACCACGTTGTCAGTGTTGTGTTCTTCTACTAATTTCAGGTTCAGATGAGTTCTCATTTGGGTTACGCCCAAGTTGATCAAGTTTTAAAGTATCCAGTACAATGGCTAACACTTTAAAGCATGTGAACAAACCCCTTTATTGTGTAGCAACTCACCCCATAGTTTGGATCTAGAAGATATGGTTCCCGAGTGCTAAGCCACCCATCAGCCACTTCAATATCTCTCCGTAGCAGCTGGATCTCCAAGTTCTCTTCATAGATTTCCTTCCGTTTCTTCCAGCTCTCAGACATATCGTTCATCAGTTTAGACATTTCATAGACTTTTTCTGCTATCTGGAGATGTTTAGAACACATTTACTAGATGTAAAAAAATATCAAAAACCACTACATTTGGAGCTTATTTCTTATTTGGTCCAAACAGTACAATTTTTGCGATATTTTGTCTGCCTCTGCCATTCCTATCGCCTGTAACCTCCTACTATAGCTGAGGCTATTATCTGTATTTGGTGATATTGGTGATTTCTCTCCAGCCTAGTCTATTTTTCAATGCAACAAATTTCTGCTAAAAAGTCTAATTTCTTTTTATAAAAGTCTTCAGATATTAAGTTGAACTGGTATTATTTGGATCATAAGCCTTTTTCTGTCTGTGATTCACCTACCTCTACAGACATAAAGTGCCCCTGGTTCATCAATGTTTTTCCGGTGTTTGTTAGTTCCTCGTATTTCGTCCAGTGTTTATCAATCTCTCTCTTGTATTCTGCATGCCGTTTGATCAACAATTCAGCTCCAGCAACATCGTATGCCAGCTCCTCTGATACCACCAGTGCGTGCATCTCTTTTGCCCAAGCTCTGGTGCAGCAAAATATGAGATTCAAGAGTCAAGGTGTGCGGATAAAATGTACAACTTTACATTTCTTGCAAAAGACAATTTTATAGTACAGTGAAGGTGTTATTTTTATAGTTTCAAAAATTTCATCAATGTCTATTACACTTCTTTTTGTCAAATTAGTGTGTACTACTCCTTAAAACGTTTTGTAATAACCTTTGCTGGTACACAAGGAAACCACCAAAAGAACTCACAGACTGACTTGTTAAACAGGCACGAATATACTGTTATGGGTATTTAGAGAGTTGTCCGTGACATGCGATTTTGTGGTACCCAAATGCTGTGCATTTCCTTGGTAACTAAATCCTGACTGAGTAATACTCAACTACTGCAGAGTTACACCAAGATACCCCAAAACTCAACCTCAGTCGAGCCAGGAGGTGTGGGTATATACAAATAGGCGGATGCATTCACTTTAAGAGAAGACTGCATCCCATGTGAATGGGGCACAGGTAATACCTGACATAAAGCAGGTCTGCATTAGGAGTTTATTAGGAGAGTTTTGATGGACTTTTAGAAAAGCGACAGGGAGATTGAAATAGTAATAAAAATAAGTCACTAAAAAAGGATAGAGAAAGCATGGTATGTATATAACAATAGGAGCAGAAATGTATTATCAATAGATGGGAGATTTGTATACACTAGCTAAGTAATCCGGAAGCAGGGGAGAAAGCTATGATAGATCATGAAGATTCTTGTTCTGGTGGGTGAAAAACAGACCGAAGGGGTCTGCAAAAAAAAAAAACAACTGACATATAGAATCTGTTTTAAGGTGAATGTCATATGGGTCAGTAACCCTCTAGGGAATCATCCACTGGAGGAGACCAGAAACGAAATCCATCAAGCTAAAAAAAAAAAAGACTCTACCTTGAATTTAGAAACAAATAAATTCATTGCACCATAATCATCTTATCTGAAGTACAACAGTCTGTACCCCAAAATAACAGCCGGGTTTTATCACAGACCCCTTCAGTCTGTATCTTGCGAGAGAGAAGTCTTTAACCGTGTTCACCACGTGATCCTTGTCAAGTTAAGTGATGACTTTTCAAGTCAAAGAGAAAGAAGGGCCATCTACCATTAAGATGTCATTATACTTTACATCAGAATACTCACATTAGCTCCCTGCAATCACCAAAATATTTGTGGACTTGCTCTGCTTGGCAAAGCTTCTCTTTCCTGCCCTGGGACATCCTGTACAGACTCCCCCAGTACTGGGTCACTTCTTCCAGTCTCTCTGCTACATTCCTTTGGACTGGGGGGTGAAGCTCGACGATGTAATGTCCCATCTCTATGATCCTCTCCACCTCCTTCTTAATGGCTGCAAGATCCCGCTTTCAAAATGAATAGAAGAAGGGGAGTCAGAGGGAATCCTGCTTAATATAAGGCTCAGAGTGCTGTCTAATACTAACCACAGACAAGCTGACAGATAATTAAAAGTTATGGTCACATCACCCTAGAGTTCGTAACATGCAAAGCTTACTCAGTTTATTAACTGGTAAAATCAGTTGGTTTAAAAAAGCAGCACAGTTTCAGCTGATGTTATGCATTTTGTTTGTTTGCGCATTATCATTTTGGTTGAAAGAGCGTCCACTCACTTCAAAACCTTCATGCTGGCTAAGTAGGGTCTGCAGTCCTGGAAGATCATAGCCATAGTCATCTGTATCAACAGCTACTTCTTTTTCCTGCATCCAACTCTGCAGTTCATCAACGTCATGGTCAAACTGATGAACTTGGTGAGCGGTAGCTAAAATCTAATGGATGTAAAGGGACAAAATGCAAAAAAAAAATATATTATTGTAGAATACTGCATTTAAAAGTACCCATAATTATATATTCTTCCAATATTAATGGGCTTTAATCTCAGACACTTTATTTTTGCAAATTCTATTTTATTGCTGTGCCATGCCTCAATTCTTCTTTGGATACAGCCAACATAATCCTATGGTATCCTCCATCTTGCTTCCCCCTACACACTAAGCTGCACAGGCTTCTGGAAAGGTAGCATTTATTGTTGAACTGAGGGCATAATCATAGGGCAAGACCTCTGATGAACCTGCTCCAATGCCAAAAGACCTAGTTACGGCTTGGATTGTAGCTTAAATCTTTGCTATATCAAGCATTTAATTGAATCAGATTTAGTAAACGTGTGAATTAGAAATCCCCATCCCTTAATTGTTTGCAGTGCGATTTCCACGCAAAATCATCTCTGGTCTGCATTGAAAATATCCCTGTTCTTCTTAACCTTAAATCTCTATTTCCCCAGGCAATTGTAGGTTGTTGGCGTATCCCAGGAAAATGAATTTTGCTCAGTACTGTAATTACATTTGGGCCTCTCCTAATACTTGAGTTCTTTAGGCTCAACCTAAACTAATACTGATAATAGGATACCGAGGGGTCATTTTCATGCTGTCAACAATTTGAGGCTGATTCGCAACAATCCAAATCTAAAAACAAACACATTTTACGCATACCAAATTTTATACATAAAGAGCATGTTCAGCTTTTTTTTCAGGGATCAATAAATTTATACATTTTGCACAAAAGTCACCAAATGAAATATGAGTTACACATCCACATCTGGAGGCGCACAGCCAAGCCTGCCCTTCACCGCGCAGCGCCGGGGACAGTTGCCCCACTTTCCCCATAGATATTCCAGCACTGGCTACAATATTACATTAAGTTTCTTATTTGGATGCTACTTAACACATTTTCAGCAATGCACATCATGAATTGTTTTCTTGAAATCATAAAACTATTTTTCACCTATTTATATCAAGTAGATCTTATGTATCAGTTCCAAAAGACAAAGAACCATACAAGGATCTCATTGCAAACCATTTTGCCACTAGCCCAGCACTGATTCGGAACGCACCTTGGCTCTGGTTTCAGTGGCGTGACAAAGTGCTCCCCATGTCTTGTTAACATCCTCGGTTCTTGTCTGGATTGCTTTGCCCAGCCTATGCGACTCGTTCAAGAGACTGGTGGCCAGCTCATTTAAACTGACCACCTTGCCCCGACCTAGCGTCTCCATTTCCTTCACAAAATTTTCAAATTGTTTTTCTAACACCTTGAAAAAAAGCAAACAAAAATAAATACTCAATTAGAAATAAATAAATAATGCATGACCAAACTGAACTTTAACAGCATATGGAATAAAACTTGGAGAAAACTTGGAGAAAACTTTTGCCAGGGGGGGCACTAAGATGGGCACTCCTGGTAACTGTGGCGCCCTATGGGGTGAAATAACATACACGATGTAAAGTGAGTGAGCTGCAGTGAAGACAGGGCTCCTTTCAAGGTAATAGGTTTATAATTTAGCCTCAACTAAAGAATTAATTTCTCTCAAGCCAATACATTTATATCCATTTTCCTTATTGCATACCATCCTACAAATGCAAATGTTTACCCACTATTCTTGGATGTGTTTTGCACAGACCAGTCACATGTTTTTAAACAATAACTCTGCGTTGGTTACCTTGATGTCTTCTAGATCTTGACCAAAGTCCCGTGATTCAGCTGCAGTCATTTTGAGGTTTAGCCATGTCTCGACCAGATCAGCTTCCTTGTGAAACTGGAAAAGCTGATGCTGCTCTAAGAGTAGAACCCGCCGGGTCTCAGCTTGGTCTAGGAGACGGTGGTATTCCTCCACTACAGACTGGAGCTTCGGGATTACTGTTGAGCTACAAGGGAAGAACATTTTTTGTTAACTCTCTACAGGAATTGAAATGTTCTCCCAGAAAAAAAGAGAATATGTGGCCAGCAAAGTCTATTACATGATACAGCTAGAAAAAACAACTTACAGAGCTCCAGCTAATGGGTGATGAGTATGGCATAAAGTCTAATGAAAAAACAAGAGTGTAAGACATTATAAGGACTATCAAGTACGCGTCCCCTTCTAGGCACTTTAGGAGAGCCATCTGGGAAAGGATACAATCATTTTATTACGCTCTACCCTATCCTCCACCTTCCTCCAGATAATGCCCAAGCCTTTTATTTAACTTTCAGGAACTAAAGAGTTAATGGCATGTGAATGGTATCTTCGGCCTAGTCCACAGTGATGGACTAGCTAAGGCCAATTATTTCATGTGCAAGTATCAATATTGTCAATTAATAAGTTAATATAAAGAAAATACAAATATAAATATGAGGCACATATACTTATATTAATACTTAAATTAACACTGCATAGAAAAACCCAGCATATAAATTAACCTATTTATAAACAAAAGCAGATTTATAAACTAAACAGATTACAGAACTCCTTCTTTATGCATCTTTATAAAAAAAACAATGCATTGATATAAACCAGTGCTTCTGTAAGTGCTTTGATTCCTGGTATTGTATTCCATGCCACTTTCGTTGACCAGAGGCCTATGTAAAAGTTACCTCTCTGAATTGTCGCTGTCGTTCTGCAGGGTTTTTCCTGTATCCTTAAGTTTATTTATTCTTGGCTGAAAGCCCTCAAGGTCTCGGATGGTGGTATCCAACTTTCGAAGCAGAATTTGGGTAGACTCTACGTTCTTTCCAGTATCGTTTGACTTTATTACAAACCCTCTATCAGCCATCCATGCTTCGGCCTCCAAGAGCTAAGGTGAAAACAGGTACAATATACACAAGACTTTAGTCATTTATCGAAAACTAAAAAAACACACTTTGGTTACAGAAAATGTTTTTTTTCTTTAGAACATTTAGACAGTGTGTGCATATTACATAAAAACATAGAATAACGATGGCAGATAAGGACAAAAAAAAAATATAAGAAGGAACAAAATACTTATCTGCCATCATATATATTCATTATTATTATTAAGAGGTAAAACTCTTGAAAATGTCATAAGTTCTGGGACATCACCTCTGTAAGGTACTGATGAGCCTCATAAGCTTGCGTGAGTCTCTTCCCTCTCCGATCAGCTTCTGCTTTCAAGAATTCAGCAGCCACTTCCAGCTGCTGCAAGCGATCTTCAATCTCACGACTTGCAAAATGGTTGCCCCTCACAAGTTTGCGCCCTGTAGCCATCACAGCTTTAGTCAAAGCTTCTCGGTTGCTAATCTCGTTCTCTAAATTCTGTCCAAATCAGAGATCACAGAATTTCAATAGCAGCAGGAAATCTTTTGCACAAGCCACGGCGGTGTTTCTAGCAGCTCGCTCTGGCACATTCATGCTTACCTGATGTTTTTCTAGCAAAGCTTGCACAGTGGTCAACGACTGGCCATGTTCTTTAGATGAAGCTAGGGGCTGCTTCTCTTGTATCCATGCAAGTTCGTCATCGATATCCCTGAAAAACTGATCCAGCAACTTCCAGGCTTCTAGAACAGCCCTGCACTCCTGTAATGGCTCATTAAGGCTTCTGTACCTGAATGTGATAACAAGAGGGATTTAGAAAAAGGATCTTGCAGAATAAATGTATAACATGATAGTATGATAATACTTCTGTAGGGAAACAAACAACTTCAAACACTAAAGAGTTTCTAAAACAATACTGATTTCCTAGTTTTGCTATCTAGTGGTGATAGAATCGGGTCCTCCAAAAGACCACTGTGTGGTCAGTGGCCAGGGTCATAAAAAAAGAGAAAAGGACTCACAAAATTATACAGTCATTATTTACCCAATAACTTTGAAAATTAATAAACAAACTTAATAGGACTCCTCCAGCAATGCCACTATGACATCATCAGGGGGTTTCCTCATCAGTGACTGCCTCAAGAAAGAGGCATTTAAGTAGCCTTTAAAAAACGATCTAAGAAAAAAGTAAAAAATTGATGTATTCCTCATCCCCATGAAAACATATATATTGACACATACCTATGTATTATAATCCTAACCCTGTCTTCTATCTCATCAGCCAAAAAGTGTCCCTCTTGCCGAAATGCACCAGCCTTATCCATTAGAACCTGCAGTCTCTCCCCATAGCTGGAGATGTCCTCTTCCAATTCTCCGAGTTTTTCTAGTGTCATGGCATCTTTTCCCTTATCCACTGTGTCTAGTCTGGCCTCCACTTGATCCAACCATTTCTCAATATCTTCCAGGTTCTTCTGGAACTGAAGCGCCTGAATAAATAATTAATAAATAATAATAAATAATTAAATGATTGTTTTTTGTTTTTTTTTACTAGAATTACATTTCCAAATACTGTGCCTCTGCATCATACCTTGGCAGTTTTAAGGATTACAGATCTGGCATTTGCTTGAGTGTGACATAAGACAGACACGCACAAAAGACAACTACAACTATCTTTCTGGTAACGTGAGTATTTCTGGAATATTTTGGCCTTAAACTAATTATTTTCCCAAACATGCCCCAGTTTTTTCCACCAGCAGGTTCTTAATCTAGGACTTGCCTTGTAAGCATCATGCAGTTTAGTTGCCTTTTCCTTGCACTTCTCAAGAAGTTCCTCCCACAGCTCTTCCATTTCTTTAAGTCTCATGCGGATGATGTCAGAGGCATAATGATCAGACTCCAACATATCTTCCCCGTCCTGTGGAGTAAAGGTATATAACTTTAAGACAAAGATAAGTCTCTCTTATACTGGACTGTGGTCCCTGCTATTTTAAAATAAGTCTTTACTTTGATGGGGTTTTGCTCTGGTAGAAATCATTGGTTCAGTAGTTAGTTCTAAGTACCTGGCACCTCTTTCAGTTTTCTCCACACCAGGACCCTATAAGCAGGGTGGTAAAGGGAGAAGCCACCCCCTTACTCTTCTTCTACTACCTGGTATTTCTGCCTTTGATATATGTCTAAGGAAAGGACATTACTGTACATTTCAGTGATGTCCGCACCGTAAAATACAACGAAAAGTTTAGGCCTTATGCAGTTGTGTCAAGTATTGCTACCTTTTTTAAGCTCTAAAGTGGCTGTTTCTTAGAGGCAATCATATCAGGATAAATAGATTGAATCAAGGCTGGATAACTGGGAACTCTGTGTTTCACCCAGGAGACTCTAGGTCACGGCTCAAAATCTCCAGGGTGTGAGAGCGGCATTTTCACACACCTCATCACTCCCCACCTATGAAAAACTGGCACTGGATGCAATAAAATAAATATAAATACTGCAAATATCTGTCATAAATTGCAAGATAACACCATATAATATAAGAAGGTACAAAGCGAGTAGGTCCTCCTACAGCAAAGCATGCGGACAGCCCTTAGGGGACATCTTAGTTATGTTTAGTATTCATCTTCTGTAATTCTATTATTTATGTATTTATTCCATGTCTCCTTACACCCTTAATACTGTCCAGACGGTTCCGATTTGCTTTAATCTCTGCTTCGAAAGTCTGATGCTTCTGTAACTTGGTCTGCAGGTTGCTGGGGTCTCGCCAGCTGTCGTCTAGAGCAATGCTGTTTCTCTCTAGCATCCAAGAACCAACCTTTAAAAGAGAACAGGAAAGCATTATATGTGCACCTCTGGGGTCATGGTATTTTCGCATACTGCAAATTCTGCGGTTGCAATGATCCTTGAGATTGAGCACCTCATTACAGGCAAGATTAATGTTTAAAAGGAGGGAGGGCGCCTTGCTAGAAACACAAACCCTCAACAGTGTGTATTAAACTTTGAGGCTGCTCGTTTCATCTTAACAGGAATGGCTGCAAATATCCTACGGATTTAATTTCCGAAGGTGTTTTTCCGCATAAATTTAAGATCACTTGAGTTCTAGAAACATGTAAAATAAAATACTTTAATATTCACTCAAAAATGTGTATACGGAGAAACCAACTTTACAAGAGTTTTGACTGGTGTTATGGCAACAAAACATTCCCAACTATGAGTGGCCAGGTTATAATTAAAGGAAATAGAATTAAAACATGCATGGCACAAGGTTTATGGCTAACCCAAATCTAAGACAAGACCAAAGAGGGATTAGGATCTCAGTCTACACATCAGGAAAAATGGGCAGACTAGATAGGCTGAATGTTTCTTATTTCTCTCTCTCTCTCTAGCAAACAGCACAAAGTAAGAAAAAGGTCCTTGGAGTCTTTAAAGTTGGTCCTTTCACACAGAAAACTTAATTATCAAAGACACTGCAAGCAATAGTCTTACCCAGACCTATGCCTCGTGTGTCAATATGTGCTTTCTAACTTTTTCCTTTATAGATATACAGATATTTAGATTATATAGATGAATTGGGACAATTTAAATCACTTCTTACAACCTAAACTATGGGTGCATGATGGATGACTCTTCGCCTACGCCCTGCGTGACTGCACATACAAAATCATTTTCACAGTAATACAGACATTGTATTATTTTTTTACATTACGGTATTTCTTAAGTTGATACAAACCTCATACGAGCTCCTGAGGAATTTCTGTAGCTGTCGGGACTCCTCCAGCTTCCTCTTACGGTTTTCAGCCGTCTGTAAAAGCTTCTTTTTCCTGATGTGAAGATAAAATCAAGAAGCTTCTTTACGGAGTAGAAAAAACATCACATACAAGTGAAATCAACAAATAAAACCCCAAAAAACAACAGGCTGTTTACATCTACCGATCGCAACTTTCTGATGTTTTCTGCCACTGCCGTTCACAAGCAACTTCAGACCTATAACTAAACTGGTGGCAAAAGTGTATAAAATTAAATGATCATTTTCACAGCGAATTCACTTTTGCACATTACTTGGCATCAGAAAGGATAAGGAAGATATGTAATATCAGTTAAATTGAAATAGCAAGATGAAATAGTTGTTGGCCAGGTGTCAGAGGCACTTTCAGAAACTACAGTCTGGGTTAGAACTAGATATAGAATTTTAGCAGCATCTTTCAGGATTATGGTGTTATGAACCATGGCTGTAATCCCCAAACAACATTATTTTGAAACACTGATGAGCAATGTTAACATTAGACATGTCTCCTGTGACAACCTCACACAACTAGAACTCGCTTGTCCTACACTGATAACTGCCATTAGAGGTTACCTCTCCAGCACGGTGTGACACTTGGAACCAATATTTTCAGAGTCATAGTGATGATTCTGACGCAGTTCTTTGGCAAATGATTCCATCTCATCGATTTTATCCATCTGTGCATCAAGAGCTTTCTGAAACTTCTCATGCTTGTGCTGGAGGCTTTCAACACTGGCTAAAGAATCCTACAAGAATGGAACAATGGGCATCAATTGTGTTTTTGCTGAATAAACAATAAGAATGGGGAAGCATTGGATGGTTGAAAATGATATTAAGAGGTTCATAAAATAGCATAAAATATGAAGATTATTATTAACATCTCTACTGTGAATACCTATCATAGTATGTGCATACTCTAACTAGAAATCTATGTTGCTAAACACCGGGAATATAAAACAGTGGGTGATCTTAAAAGTGGTCTATTAGTGGTGTAAAAAAGTGCTACAGTTTATACCTGTCTAGTAATTAACTTATACGGCTGGCAGTGAACTCGGCCTGGCTCGTGTTCGTATTGTATATTGTCAAATATCAATGTTAATTTTGGATTTTCTCCTATTGTATTAGCACCATAGAGTCCACTGATGCTCTATTAATCAAATCTAATGTAAAAAATCTAAACAATACCATACCATCTAGGTGTCATGCCAACAGAAAACATAGCAAAACTTACCCCTAGATCCTCGTTGGCCAAGAAAGCCTCTTTACTGTTGAGCCAGCTTTCAATGTGGTCCAAAATGCTAAAAAATGTCTTAAATAAAAATGCAAATTGTTTTAAGAAGTGTTTATCTAACAATGAAACTGTTATATTTAAGTTCAAAATGTCAAAATTCAAAGAAAAAAAATGATACCTTGAAAACACAAGTAGCTATATATATATAGTTATTACTATTATTATCTATTATTCCAACAGTAAACAGCTTCCCTCACCGCGTTGTATGCTTCTAAAATACAGTGAGTGTATCCATCACTTCCAAAGAGGGAATGGTCCTGCAGCATTACTACCCCGAAATCATCCTTTTATTGTGTGTAGTGCTGGTATGCACCCTGTCAGAAAATCACTAACTGCACGGAGCCCCATACGGTTTACCCTTTTTCTAATGATTTAGCCAGATGCTGCAACTTGGCTGGGGGGTCACTAAGGAAATTTAGGACATTTTAGAGCCACAGGTACCTTGGATTGTGGTTGTGCAAGCTCTGGTGTTCAGGAATGTGTTTGAACATGGTATGATGGGACTTCGGAACCTACTGTGCCAACCACTTCAATCTGAAGACAAGGGCCGACCTTAGATTTATTTTGGGCACGGCTGGCCCAAATCAAGTCTGATTGTTTACCAAGGTAAACCCTGCCCATAATAAATCTTTCACTTGAGTTTAGGGACAATAACATTTGTATACCTGAAGATGGTGTGTTTCAGTATCAGCACAACAAACACCAAATTATGCCATTTGTTCTATCACAAGTCCTGAAATTATTTGTCTTTTACAGGGTTGAATTCTCATTTTGGGTTTTCAGATGAGGAGCAGTTTTTCTTGAAGGGGGATCATTCCACACTTAACAAAACAGATGTTAATCCAACCACAATGACCACACCAAACTCAGAAAAACTCTACCCACTAACTACTTTAAGCTCCACACACCACAATCAGCCACACACACACACACACACACACACACACTACACTCTTACACGGACTCCATGATCATTTTACCAGGACAGCCCACATATTCTGAGCTAGCATCTGTGCATCTGTGCATCTAGCAGCCAGTGATATTAATTAGTTTAATCTTTGCTGTCTTGGCATCTATCCAAACTGCAGATATCCTGCAAGAGGCCAAGGTGAACCAAAATGATCTGGAGAAATGTATTGGCTCGCTCAAATATAAACTATGTGCAGAAGGTGGAATTCTAAACTGCCGGGTAAGAAAACCATATGTTTATTAAACCATGATTGCCCTTTTCCATTTGATGAACCCACACAAACTATACATTGTTTTGTTTAGGAGAGGAACCTATATGAAAAAAAAACGTTTGCAGTCATTCCCCACATTTTTTAACGTTCAAAAGGGCCACGTCCAATACACCCCTATGTTACATATTTTTTTATAATATTGACTGGGGCTTGGTGGTAGTGATCTTTTATTTATTTATGTTTTACTTCTAGTGGTATATATATATATATATATATATATATATATATATATATATATATATATATATATATATATATATATATATATATGGCACCTTGACATATGGGGCTGAAATTCAGTTATTGCCAATGCTGATTGGATTCAGTCCAGCCCGGAGTTTTGTCTAAGTGCTCTGGGAGCCTTAATTCATGAAGAGATAGCCGAAGAAAGAAGACACAGGGAAATGTGGACGAAGAATGAAGACAGAAAAAAAGAGGCAAGAGAAGAAGGGAAAGGAGATGCAAAAAGTGATACAAAATAGCATCTAAACAGGTAGAGAAGTGAAGGTACTGACTATGATTTTCTAACGAAGATATTAAAATTTACACAAAACACAAATATTTTTGTACTAATTACTGTATATATGTAAAGTTTTTCATTGGCTTTACTTACAAAATGAACACATGATTTTTGAGCTCACCTGCAGATCACGTGCTTGACACAACCTCACGTTCTGTTCTCTCCAAGTTTTAACAAGCGCAGACCAGACCTCTTCGAGTGTGGACAGTGAAAGACAGATTTCATCAGAAGCGTAATGTCCTGAGTTAGTAAGATTCTGTCCGGTGCTCTTCACAGAATTGTACCGTTCACTCCGGGTCTCTATCTCTGCCTAAAAGGAAAAGCCAATGTAAGTAAAATAAAATATAGCCTTGAAGAAACACACCCCTTGCTACAAATGTATAATGGCTGCTCTTGGAGATTATATACTGTATATTCAAGATTATCTAAAAATTAGTTATTTGGAGCAGAATGATGACAGAAGATGGTGTTAAAGATGCTATCCAATTGAAGAATTCTGTCACTACTATTTTGTTCAGTTTCTGGCACAAGTATGAATAATCATTCAACAACCCTGGATTATCCAGCAGAGCTCCTTTCTATTCTATTAACAATGGTGATTTTCAGGACCCGCTTGGACAAGCTCAAGTAGGACACTCAGGGACTGTGGTGGAACCATCTATGAGGAGGTTTGTGCAGATGTTAAGAAATACATAACATTAACAGACAAGCTTCTGGAAGCCGATCCTGTGAGGTGATTCCAGGCTGCACTATAAAGACGTTAAAGTCTAGGGTGTATTGATAAGATTAGGATGTTGGAATGGGTGAAAAGCAGAGGATACTTTTGAGTGGTCAACAATACTTTATAGCAAGGCATGCATTAGGCGGCTACTGTAGAGTTTTTATATCCTGTGGGGGTTGTATTGGCAGATCTCAAGAATAAAAACTTTAAAAGTAAAGATAGGATTTTTACATTCACCATACTACTAAAGGGAGTGCGCATGAGTGTTGGTTCCGGAACTCATGTCAAAAGCATCTGAGTCGTAGCAACATATACCTTTCTTTCCTGGTGCTCTTCAATCCTGGCTTGCACATCACCGAGAATTTTTGGCAAGCCACTTCCTTCCATCAGGGCTTGGAGTTTTTGCATCCAGTCCATTATCTCTCGGATATCAGAGTTGAACCTTTGTAGTTGGTAAGAGGCATCCAATTTCTCCTTCCTGCCAAAGGAATGAGACATGTTGTTCAGAGGGCTAGACAGAATATTCTCAGGGAATTAAGTCTTTGGTCAGGAAGGATAAATGGAGTGGGTTAGACAATATATGATTGTCTGAACTGTAAAACTGTCTTCACCCCTAACACAACCACAAAAGGATTTGGAAAAAATAAAACATTTCAGTAATTTTCTATTAGTTTACATTGAATAAAGTACATTGGGGCCAATAAGCATATCATTATTTTATCTTTGGCATGCAACAAGTAATTACATCAAGTGAAAAAATATGCTTTTGAAATGTAATTAACCTTTAGAATTAAGAGTTTAGGCAAAAAAAAATCCAGGAACACTCAGTAACGGGGAAGCAACCAGAGGACTGTCCCCTGAAAACAAGGACTACGCATTTCAACTTCTGGTAATGTACTTTACATCATCTGTAATGTCTGATATTATCCATGCATGCAGGAGACGTAGTCCACATCCCATCTCTAAAAGCAGGCTGCCCCCTCTGTCTCTGGTTTATTCAATCATGAACTCTGCATACACAGAAATGACACTGTTTGGGAGAACCTCAGGCCAAGGACCACCACGCTCTCCATACCTTTCCATGGCCTGTATCTGGAGCCTTTGCCAGTTGTCTTCCATCTCTTTTTGCTTCGAGGTCAGATATTTGCTCATGGATGAATTTCCTCTGGACAGACGGCTGGCTTCCTGATGCAGGGACTGCATGGAGATATTTATGTTGAAAAAAATACTTTTGGTTCCCAAAGTCACTTGGCAGGTGTCAGCATTTTCCGAGAATAATATGGATCAGATCCGAATAAAAAGAAGTTTTCTAAACAAATGCTGAAGTCTTTAGGAACTTTTAACTCTTTGGTGAATGAATAGCCTGCACAGTACAACACATTACCCGAAAGTTAAACAGTTAGGAATGTTTTCCTTTGATGCGGACATTATGAATACATTAAATAACAATTTCTATAGCACTGGAACACCTATGACAGGAGTGCTGGATAGAAGTGGACATCTGGAGGCTTTATGGACCACTAGGTAAGACACGAAGTGTATCATTTCTTAACATATGTGCATTGGTTCGATCTTGCAGTCAACACTGCAGCTGATCGATAGTAAGGGGATGGGGAAACAAGTAAATGCCTATAGATGCACAATCCCCCATGTATTTGCAAAAGGAACACAACAGAAATGTAAAGGGACCTCTCAACTAACACATGCATTAAAGTGCTTATGATGGCTAAAGCATCCCTTAAAATGTAAGTATAATTGTAACTTATGGTGAGGCAAGAACAGTGGTTCTTAACCTGGGTTCGATCGAACACCAGGGGTTCGGTGAGTCAGTCTTGTGGGTTCGGCGGAGGTCAAGACACACACCCGACAATGACATGAGAGTGGCACTTGCCAAGGTAAAGCCGCGCATTTCTGAACTGGTCTCTGAAAGGCAACAGCAGAAGTCGCACTGATTTGCAGTAAATATTCATTATTATGGTTTTGTTTTTGTGTGAAAATCATGTTTTAATATTTTAATGGTTTTGTTCTTTGTTCTTAATGGTTTTGTTCTTTAATGGTTTTGTTCATTTTGTGCACCTATGTATAAAAATATACCTATGTATAAATATATACCTAAATATATACCTATGTTTTGAATTTGAATAAATCATATTTTATTTTTCAAATTAAGAAGGGTTCAGTGAATGCGCATATGAAACTGGTGGGGGTCAGTAGCTCCAACAAGGTTAAGAACCACTGGGCAAGAAGCTCACAAACTATTCTCAATTAGTGAATACTCAAATGGTGAACTTTCACATCAAAGTGAAAGAAAGTGGACCACTGGACTGTGAAGATAGATGACTTATACATTTGTTGCAAGCAGTTCAGGTGAGACGGTTGGGAACTGCCTGAAGCCCAGTAATGGCACCGTTAGTGAATCCATATCAATGAGAAAAAACTAATTATTGGTGAAAGAGGCCTTGAAAATATTTTGCAGTTGAAGTCTTTTAATATCTTTACACATTCCGTAAACCTTCTACACTAATAGCCATAAGTAAACCAACATTTATTAAAGGTAAAAACCATTTTGCTCTTTTTACTGTTTAGAAATACAATATATTTATTTACGTTACATTTATAACCAACTAACCAATGTTAGGCTTTTTTTATAACCAACTAACCAATGTAAGGCTTTTATTAGTTCATTACTGTGATTAAGTTAAACACTGGCTGAATCTGTATGTACATTTTACCAGTTAGAATTTGCTTAGTGACCGTTTATTAGCGAGTCTGAATTTAGCATACAATCTTGACTTTGTGGAAAAGCCAGATTTTAGGTGCACCATTAAAGCAACTTGTTTGGTACCTATTGCAAATGTTAAATTTCCACATATATAATTATGACTTAATTTTATACCTCTTTCTGGGATTGAATAACATTAATCTCACGTAGGGTTTCTTCATGTCTCCGGATTAAGTTTGCAACACTCTCCACATCCTTCCCATAGTCCAAGGCTTGCATGAGCACACTCTGAAGAGATAACCAGAATAATGAATATGGTAAGAAAATGCATTGTACTGAACTTAGTGATATATTTTACAGTGGTTCGAAAGACTTGTCAGACATTTGTTGAAATCAACAATCCTTGCAACCCATACTTAAAACCGAATTTTACGAGGCATTCTTTTTAAAACCAGGCCTCAGTATACCAAAAAAATGTATGAAACCAAAATGTTTTGTTGTTCTTAGTGAAGTTTTTCCCTTCTTTTTGATCCTCAATTTTTCCTCTGTACCTTTTCGCTGATTCTCTCATTAACGTCATCAATTTCACGGATCAAGGTGTGAATTTCCATGGCTCCCTCTAATGCCCGGCGGTATCTGTTTAGATCACCATGAAAACTGTTCCACCTACAAACAAACCAAACAATGAAGTATTATAAAAAACGACAAGTAGGGAAAAATCCAACCTGTTTTGAATCGAAGATGAGAAGAGCGTGCTTACTTCTCATTCAGCTGCTGGCGACGCTGATTTATAGTTTTCGCCTCTTCCTGGTTTTGCCTCTCGAGTTTTATTGCTAAAGCATTGATGGCCTTTATGTGGGCATCGTCCACAGTCACTTCCTGCAAGAATCCCCAAATTTGCTTTAGAAAATGACAATGACGTGTAGGCATTATCACTCTACAGATGGGTCAAACATTGAGTAGGTCATTGACACTTTTTTTGTAGCAGCTACACCTGGTATCCACATTGTACTGACTATGTCATACATATGCATCATTGATATTGTCATTACATCATGTCATTTGTCATATATATGTCATTATGTATGTGAGCTAGTAAATGGTAATTCAGCTTTAGCATTGCATGACCTTCTCCATGTACATTTGTTGAGCTACAAGTATTCTTGTATAGCAAACTAATGTTTATAAAAACGGACGCCGGGGGACAGTATAATCTCTCTCTTAACAAGTGTACACCCTTTGGGAAAGATAACGTCTCCTCTAAAAAAAAAAAAAAAGGTGTTAATGCAATATCACTGAGAATACATGCAAGTGGCCAGTAAGCAAGCAAGTATGGCCGTATAATAGGTCTTACACCAGATCCAGCTCCCCGAAACTCATTCAGCTTCCTCGTTAGCTGCAGGCAGTGCTCATAATCCTCACCCAAATCTCCAACATTAATCATTACTTCCTGAAACAGAAAAAAATATTTAATTTATTTTGTACATGTAACAGGACAAAACACAATGTAATGTCTAAACATAAGAAAGTCTCAGAAGTCAAAAACTCCAGATATCAATCTGATTTTATTTCCATTGCTTGCATTCACCAAGACAGTCCTTTCATTTGTGGTAAGATAACTTTTAAACAATATGCTAGTAATGTGGACCAGTAACTGGTATGGATAACGAAGCGCAAGCAGCAAGCATAGGCCAAGGGTGATTGGGCTTAAACTGGCACACATCTCCGTCGCCTATCTCCTGCACTTTTCAGAGAGACAGGAAAGACAGGAGAGACAGAGGATATGCTTTAAACTACCAAAGTTACTGGTATATCAAGTCTGTGATGTTGACATGATTGGAACACATCCTAACTGTTACTGATGTGGGCTATGTTTAATGAACAGTTACTAGCAATAACTTATTTGCCAGCTAGCACGACTTTTCCATGTGTGCAAGCTATAAGGGTGCTCTTTGCAAGGCAGGGCACATTTTACCTATATAGGAGGATATATCCACTCACCTTCTCTCTGATCCAAGCTTCCACTTGATCTACTTTCTGAAGGAACTCCAAGAAGTCTCTTTTTTCCTCTAACATTTTCCCGCGAGCTGCAACTGCCTTCTTAAGTTTTTCCCATGCGTCAAACAGTGTGCGAATCTTCTCCCGGATCTCCGTTGACTTAGAGTGTTTCTGGGAAAGCAGTGTGTTTCCCTTCTACATGTAAACAACAAGCACACACAATGTATAAGCCCCTAATTTTAATTTTGGTTTTTGCATTTGCATGGTACGTAACAAGACATGAGAATGGGCTATAAACGTGTAAATGAAATGAAGAAGCAATCGACACATTCTATTTGGTTGTTTACCTATGATTGTAAAGAGTGCACTTACCTGTATCCAGCAGGTGACTATGTCCTGGACCCACCTCCTTTCTCCTCAGTTAGATGTAGGCCACTTGGCCAAGTCAAGCTAGGGCCAAGGCACAACCTTTTCCTCAATGCCCAACAGATACTAGAAGCCCTCAAACATGTCCATTTGGACCTGTGCTAGGACTCAAATACAGAAGGAGAGGAGGTGTTTCCACTGACATGGCTCCAATTTATTTTCCCACATAAACTCATAATGAGCAGGGCTCATTCACATTGGGTTCAGAGCCTACAAGGACTTACCCAGCTATTGCTGGAAAAGTAAAACGAAGGATAAGAAAAGGCTGAGTGGTCTACTTCAAGAACAGCTGATTATTTTTTAACCACATGCCACCCAGAGCCAATATTAATCACCTCAGTCACGTCCTGGATGATCTTCTCATGAGCCAGGATCTCTGCCTCAAACACCTGGTGCTTCTGCAGCAGCTTAAGCTTACTCTGCAAGTCTGTCAGGCTTTGGTGAGTGTTGTCATCCAACATCTGCATACGCTCATTGATCCAGTAATGTGCCTGGAGATTGGACACAACTCTATTATTACAACCAGGAGCAATGCGTGCAATTATCGGTGATTACTGATGTTTTCATTCGCGTTAAATCAAGAAACAGAGTGGCATATTCCTTAAAATTCAAGTTTCATGTTGATATCACTCTGTATTTATTATTGTTAGCGCTGCATAATCCCCGCTCCACTCTTAGCTTGAAGGATCCTAGTGTATATTGTACCCAAGTGTAATACTATCTCTACATTAAGCTTCAGGGTTCTATTGCACGCAGTAGGATTTGCCATACTCAATTTACAATAAGCAGAACTTAACATTTGATTTAGTAACTCAATGCATTAGGGGTTTGTTTACTATAATGACTCCAGCATGAGTCGTAGATCACCACAATCAGAGTACACCTCAGCTGAGTCTACGCCGACCCAAACACCTGCTGCTGCTTTGTCAAGGAATGATGTGAAATATGCAGATCTCCATTTTTTTGTAAATCTTACTAAAATCAGCAAATATAAATAATGGGGGATGCATCATGGGTATCTTTTCTGAAATACACTGCTACAGTTTATATATTTCTTTTGGAGAAGAGGTCCTCATAAAGAAGGAAGAGGCCACGCATGGCAAAGAACTGGAATCCTCACTATAAAAGGGTACCTTTAATATATCTATGATGTTACTTACTAATTTTTCTGTTGAGGCTATTTTGCTAGTACTGGAATGACAAATAATTGGAAGTTGCCCTTACCTCCATGAGGTTCTGGTTGAAGAGAGCCAGCAGAAGTGCCGTATTAAGCTCTTCCCGCCGGGCTTGGCTTAAACCTTTAACTTTCTTCCTTCTCTCTAGGACTGAATTGAGCTTGTATTGTATCTGTCTACTCTCAAGTTTCTTATTGTCCTCCAGAAGCTTTGTTGCCTGGTGTTGCAAGGAAATCACCTAGAAGAAGCAGAAGACAAGGCCTTCAGATTAAATTGTTGGAGAAAGACATCAAACCTAACAAACATGTCATTCAACATGAACAAGAAAATACTTGCATTCTTTTCCTTCAAATTACTAAGTAGATAAAACAAAAGTGTAGAACGGTGTAAGTATTACGATAATAAAACAGTAAGACGCTGAGCGCGTTAATAACCATTAACCATTAACATCATCTCCTGAATGAGGTGTTAGACAAAAGTGGAAGAACAAATGATAAAGTAGCTATCTTACCTTTTCTTCTTGGGATCCAAGAATTTTCTCAAAAGCTTCATGTTTTTTGATCAGCTGTTCAATTTCTCCAGCTGAGGTGCCAAGGTCGCTTGACTTCAAAGAAACCTACCAAACGCATATGACAATATTTAGTTCCTATAATTACCTTGGTATAAATACATGTATTTTCCAATCTATATGCTGTTACATATAGCATAATCACCTGACCAAGGAAAGCCTGTATCTGACACTGTGAATATTGTGAACCACAGTCATTGTGAAGGGTCTAGAAGGAGGGTTACTATATGTGTATATGTGTAAAGCCGTCACTGTGAGTCCACCAGCACTGCATTGACCCAAAGGACATGTACAGGGGCGTAACTAGAAACCTCAGGGCCCCGGTGCGAGAATCTGTTAAGGGCCCCCCCAACCCCCAACCCATCTATCGCTTTCTCACTATCTCCCCTATCCCTCCCTACCCTCCTTCTCATGATCTATCCTCTCCCCCCCTATGCCCTCTTCTCAAGATCTACCCTCTCCCTCCCTACCCCCCCTTCTCAAGATCTACTCTCTCCCTTCCTACCCCCTTCTCAAGATCTACCCTCTCCCTCCCTACCCCTCTTCTCAAGATCTACCCTCTCCCTCCCTACCCCCCTTCTCAAGATCTACCCTCTCCCTCCCTACCCCCCTTCTCAAGATCTACCCTCTCCCTCCCTAACCCCCTTCTCAAGATCTACCCTCTCCCTCCCTACCCACCCCCTTGTCACAATCTACCCTCTCCCTCCCTACCCACCCCCTTTGCCACGATCTAACCTCTCCCTCCCTACCCACCCCCTTCTCACGATCTACCCTCTCCCTCCCTACCCACCCCCTTCTCACGATCTACCCTCTCCCTCCCTACCCACCCCCTTCTCACGATCTACCCTCTCCCTCCCTACCCACCCCCTTCTCACGATCTACCCACTCCCTCCCTACCCCCTTTTGTAGGTCACTTACCGTCAACTCCTGTGATGGGAGCGTGAAGCGTTTGTCTCGGGTGCCGGCGCTTCTCTGCTGAGCGCCGGCATATGACGTCATATGCCGTCGTTCAGCGTGAAGCGCCGGCACCCGAGACAAACGCCTCACGCTCCCAACACTGCACTCTGGGCAGCACGGCGGCGGTTGTGCATGAAAATCTCAGTAGATTAGCAGTTTCTGAAATACTCAGACCAGCCCGTCTGACACCAACAACCATGCCACGTTCAAAGTCACTTAAATTCCCTTTTCTTCCCCATTCTGATGCTCAGTTTGTGTTGACCACGTGTACATGCCTAAATGCATTGAGTTGCTGCCATGTGATTGGCTGATTAGCTATTTGTGTTAACAAGCAACTGAACAGGTGCACCTAATAAAGTGGCCAGTGAGTGTATAATGTGTGACTATATTGAGGAAGTGGACCTTGTTGTGTTGGTTTCATGGTTATATGAATTGTTAATTGTCAGATGTATTTAGAGGAACATATTGTCTAAATCATCTCACTCTTCTTTGCTATGTACTGTTAAACGGTGTTGTGGGATGTGCAGTGCCCTCTGCATTTTATTATTTCCTGCAATGTGGAACTTATCATCTCTATGTGTTTATACTTCAACTTTCAACATCTGCATGGAAGCATTTTTAGAGTCTTGGAAATGGAAACTAATGAAGAACTTGCATTTGTTAAACAGAAAATATAATTATGTTTTGGGTTTTTTTTGAAACTTTGAAAGGATAAAAGCACCATTGTAAAGTTGGGCATTATTTACTTCAAATAAACACACTTTCTCGGAAGGGAATCAATGCCAGAAACCCCTCGTTTGTAGACATACTTTGGATCTTTAGAGCAGATGTTTTTCCAAGCTGTATATTACAGCCCATATCCCTAGGCACGAGATGAAGCTCCACTTTGATCAATGAGTATTTTTTAGGGCGTTACAAAGAGGTTATGGTAGGAATCACAAGCTGTCAGTATTCATAAAAAAAACTGTTCTGGCACATTTTTTAAATTTAAAATAAAACCCCTTATATGAAGCTGGTAAAACACAAGCAGCTGCAGCAGTGGAGATGCAGGAGGCAACAGACTTAACCTCCTCCATGCCATGTACCCTTCTTTAAAAAATGTTTATTTTCAATCAAACTCTAGAACATCAACATTAAATGGCTATGACTGCATTAAGTAAGCAAATGCAGTTATCCCAACATTACTCATTTGACTCAGCTCTAAATGCATTGACCCTATACAACACCTAGCCTCCAACTGCCGTGGATTATGGGTCCCGTAAACCTAACTTTCCTAATGTTAAAGCAGAGAAAACATCCTTCTATGTTCTCAAAGTAATATAATACTCTTACAATTGGCTTCCCCAAGATCACTGAAAACAATTCTAGGTCATAGCATTTACTGGTGCTTACCCAACCAACAGCCTCAGAGATTTACCAAGAAAGATTATAAATCAGTAATATTTCTCAGATGTTTTATTAACTGCATAGTGTCCTGATCCGGTGATGTTACTTATAACTTGATAACATACAACTGTTTTTTACAAACACTAAGAGAGCTCATGAGTTATTATTTGTAACAATAACTCCTTTGTGACACAAGGGTTAAACCCCCTTAAGTGAGCAGAGATTTTTTTGACATGTTTAGGATACCTACATAAATTATATATTATTTTTAAAGGACAGATAGGGCTCCCTCTTAAAACCGTAAAGTAAAAAAAGGCAATTTTACTTTCTTCTACAAATTAGGCCCCATTGATAACCCCCCCCCCCCGATTTATGTTCTATAATGTCCCTTGAGTGAAATAATTCCCCATATTCATGTTTTTAAAAATTGATTATTTTTATGAAGAGGGAGAAACACTGTTTCTGCCTCTTTTTACTGTAACCCCCACTGCTGTTGGTCACAGAGTAATCACTTCAGTAAGCATCAATCCATTGACCTGCATTGCTAATCTCAGTACCTGTGATCAGCCTGCAGGGGGAGCGCATCAGAGTTCTCAGGAGGGTCTGGAGTTAAGTCAGGGTTCTGAAGATACATTCCTCATGGAATTTAAGAGTTGCTCATAGTTTAAATCATTTTAACTTATTATTATTACTATTATTATTATTAAACATCATTTGCACAAGTGGGCTTTCCAATGGTTTATGATTTGATGAAAGTCTTGACGGGTGTTTAGAGTTACAGGGCTTTATTTCAGTTTGGACATGATGTACGACAGAGGCTTGCGTAAGAAGACCTGGTCATGTGGTGTTGTAACACGTTGCCACTGCTCAGTTCATATTCTATGGCAGGTCATAAAAAGTTGCCTTGGTGTGTATGCGAGCAAATTAGCCCTTGGACACTATTCGAGGTAGGGTTTCCCAGCAGGGGGGCTGATGGGTTGGCATGGAAAGAAGAAACCAACAGCTGGAAAACTGAACTGGAAACCCAATACTAAACCTAGCGTCTGTGTCTGGATGCTTTAGTGTTACTGGATAGGGCTACACGAAACCACACAAGGCTATTAACTTGATAATGTATTTACTCTCAGTGAAAGGCTGGATCCATGTAACACTTTCACTGCTGTAACATGCTGTAGCCACACCAGTAGCTACAAACAGAAATAACTCTGTACTGAGTACTAGACGGTGATAGTAGTGTTTGTACATGAACGTGTGATCCTTATTTGGTCCCCCTCTCACAGTGGTCTCCTTGCTATTTCAAATGGCCTATTTTAATACACTTATGGATTTAAGTGATGTCTTGACTGAACTGAGCTTCTCTAAGGGGGATGTGATTGTGACTGCAATATATAATCTCCAAAATTATTTTTGTAAGGAGTGTTTTCAGGGGTAGAAACCTGCTGGGTACACAAAGGAAAATGGTACTCAGCCTGTAAGAGGCAATTGGAGGCAAAAGAACAACTACCCCTACTACAGCTGTCTCGCTCTTGGTTAAAGGGGAAGTGTCGCCATCATAGCTTTTAGCACGAATAGGCAAAGTTTCCGTACAAGAACATTATTGCCCGTGATGAGGTCAGTGAAGGTCCATAGAACATCTACGCCAGACCCCAGTAAATGTCCACCATGAGCCATGTTGGTGCCGACCCCTGGCTTTTAGTATAACTAACTCCATTTATTCAACCTACCCAGTATGTGACTTTTGTAATCAGTGTACGTGTTTTGGAGATATCTAGTGGATCGTGTAACCTCAAGCAAGCTCAGATCTGTGTTTCACAGTGGCAGAGCCAGCTTTCCTATGGTAAAGTTCTGAACCAATCAATAATTTAGTGTACGGAACTATACAATGTAGAAGCTGGAGAAAGAAACATATCCCCTCTCACAGGCCCCATTTGCCCTTTTCTTCACAGTATAAAATAGTTATTTACTGTCTTTGGGAACCTAATCACAGCCGCAAACCCTAAATATTGTTCATTTAACAAAAACATGGAAAAACATGGAAGTTACTCTAAACTCTAGCAGTGGAAAGGATTGCACAGGGCATTGTGATTGTATTATTATTGTTTTTTAGGCTGAATGCCATAGTGATTTTAAGAAATGTACCCCAGATTAATAATAATGTTAACTTTAACAATGTACACATTCACAATAAATCACGTTGGAAAGGTCTTCTGTCTTTCCAGGTGGCAATAAAGACGGGATACGTGTTACGGTAACCAGTGACCCAGTGATTTTCTGTGTTGTAGTTCCCTGAATCTGCTGGATAGGCTGCTTGGTACTCCGCCAAATCTTAAAGTGTAATATTTGGCAAAACTCTTAAGGATAACGTTTAATTTATGTTTTTAGCCAGTTTTGACATCTCAGGACGTATTTTTATAAGACCGCGTTTATATCCTCTATTTTCGTTGGCAAGCAGCATGCCTGCTTTGTATATTTTCCTTCTGGAAGGCAGTGTGTCTGCTGACATGCATGCCTGATAATATAAAAGTCCAATTATACTATAAAATTACACCAGACACAATATTCCAAAGGCAAGTGGTTATGGTGAATTGTGTTAACCTCTCAAAAAAACATCCACACCCTACAGTCCCCTGTCCAAGGGCTTCCCAGTGCAAAAGATTGCTAGCTCTTTGGAACACACTGAGCAGCAGATAAAGTAGCAGTAGGTGAGCTAAGAAAATGCCTGATCGAGCTTCAGACAGCCCCCAGCTGGTGGTAAATGCAGCCCTGTACAAAATGGTTTATTACATAAAATTTAACAGTTACAAAAAAATCTCATTGCACACAAAAAAGGAAGGAGTTGTTTACAGTAAGGGCAATAAAGACGTGGAATTCACTGCCAAGAGAAGGGTCTGGACATTTTTTTAGAAGAACAGAACATACAGGACTATAAATGGTAGAATAAACATTAATATTCTAGAGCTTCTTGATCCAAGGAGAACTCTGGTTGCATTTTAGAGTCAAGAAGGAATTCTTCCTAAATCCAGAACATAGCGGGAAGAAAGGTTAAAAGGATTGAATGTGATGGACTTTTTTTTTTTTTTTTTTTTTAACCTAAATTACTGTTACTGTGTAAAACTTCCCGAAAAAAAGTGTATCAGCTCAGCCAAATAATAAAGTGAGTGTTTAAAAGTCAAGGAGGAATTATATAAAAAAGTTGGCTTGCAAAAATAACTTACATCATTTACTTGCCGGAAAACAATACTGCACCCCCCCCCATTTTTAAATAAGGTTTTAATATATAGTGCCATTTTCTTTTTCAACAAAGATATTTTCACATAATACAAAGCTTAGAACACTGTATAGTGTCTTTTGGAACTTGGTCAAATATACTAGATAAACAAATTATTATGGTACCGAGTTAGAATAGAATGTGTCAGGGTCACACAGAGGAACCCACCAACAAAGGTCTATCGTATCTACTGGGAAATGGAGTTCATTAGTGAAAGAATGAGCTCACTGTAGTGGTTGGGAAGCAAAATATTGCGTGACTACCTGCGATGGCGACCTCCAGGTCTGCAGATTAAGAAAGTTCAATGGAACAATGAATAACAAACTCAGTTCTGTGCAGTGCTATAGCATATGACTGAATAAAACGCCTGCCATGTCTTTTTATAGAGAACCCAAAGGTAAAAAAAACAATAGAAGGGTCTATTCACTACGGAGAGAGCTGGCAGAAGAATTTGCAGGAGAGTTGTGATTTTAACTTCCTCACCTCACTACTTTTTATGAAGGGCCAACACTGAGCTGGCCCTGCATAATGCATTAGTTAAAGGGTATGAAAAAAGAAATCACCAATGATCCTGAATTGGCCTTAAAGGAAAATGACTAAATTATTTAGTATCAATCATGAGATCCCATCAAAGAACCAAGAGGGTAACCGGAGACGTCATCCTATCAAAAACTAAAAATGATTGGAGTCCCTATAACAGGTCCAGTGGAAATAAAGCTTACGTTTAAATAAATTATATCACTAGAAAAAGGGTGATATGCTGCTACAATCCAATAATTCATTAATTACTTTAATTACAAAATATATAACAATCACTGTTGTAAATTGCTGTTATCATCAATAAGGTGATAACCCAATCATATAACCCATATAAATAAATGAAAGGATCGACCAGTAAACCTAAAATACTGGGTCAACATACCTCCCCCACAGAAAAGATGACATAGACGAGGTTCTATCTTCAGAGAGTTTAGTGACAAAAGACGGCCACCATTCTCTGTGATATGACACAAAATTACTCTGCTGTATGAGACACATAATAGTGAAGAGCAGAAATAATGTAAACTATCAACTCAGACACTTCATACCAGTTGTAGAAGGTGACACTCTCTAATCCATAAAGTAAATGTCTGGGTCAACATACAGTCAATATTTAGCTTGCGTTCACAAGGACAGATATTAGAACTACAGCAGAGCAATAATGACCCCTCTGTGCCTGGACTCTGTATCTAGTGATACGTCAGGGTTAATATTCTGAAGGGTCTCTGGGTCAGACTCATTTAGAAACTATCCAGGTAAGATCATGTTTCAGCACAAGGATTACACAGAGAGAGGACAGTCACACTGCTACTAGTGGCTGAGGCGTTGGAAGGATCCTTTCCATCCGCTCATGTTTCCCATTATATTTTATTTTCTAAACTAACAAGGTAGATAATAAAATATAAAGATAACGATATAACTATAAAGATAACTATAGAGTTATCTAGAAAAAAAATTTCTGTACCATGTTCTATACTATCATTTATATCAACCTTGTTTCCCAGCAAAATAAATCAAACATTCATTGAAGCCCCACATAACCCCGTCGGGAACCTGTAACAAACTGTATTGTAATAAAGAAGTTTTTCCTAACTTTAGATATCTTTTTATTAAGCTGCAACATGTGGATAAACCAAATATACAGAAAAATGGGTTCTAGTGCTAGAATTGCCTACTGCTCTTAAGCAACATATTTCCTTCCATGGATAAAACCGCGGGAGTGATTCTGTCTAAAATAACCTGAAGGCATACTTACAGCGAAACGTTAAAGACCCATTAGACGTGGCAACAAAGGTAATCAGTGAAAACTAAAACCAACTGGAAAATATTGAAAATTGCTGAGTACACAATCACGTGTTAATGCACCTTTTTCCCGCAGTAATGCGAACATTACACAATTTATATATATGACATGCGGAACAGGACAAATTTGGCAAAATGCTGGCGCACGTGTTTGAAAATGGTACAATTATAATATTATCCAATAGAATTTACCAGCAGATTTCTACCTTTTTCCGGCTTTGAAGATCTCCTCTTTCTATATACTCTCCAAAGGTTCCTATTCTATAATTATTTTGCATAAAGAGCAGTTCTGGTGCACAATGGCACAAGCGGACCAATCACCAGGAGAATTTCATGAGCTTCTAAGGCGATTTCCAATTTTTTACAACTTATTTTTAGACAGCCATATGTAAAAACTGGTCTTGCAAATGTATGGATCAATAAATATACCCACTTGAATTTTCCTTCTAAGTGTAGCGCATTCAGTGAATTAAATGTAGTCAAGCATAACCTATTCCTTAGTATTTTTTGATCCATATATTTCTAATCCTGGAAATGAGACTTGCCAGGGGAGTTTGCGGGAAAGTTGGGTTTCAGCTCTTTGACTCCCCTATGCATTATGAAGGAGCTTCTGGAGGAGAGGAGAGAGAGGACAGGAGAGAGAGGACAGAAGAGAGAGGAAGAGAGAGAGATATGCATGTATTCCAGACCTCAGCAAATGCCGGCTTCATTATCACTACCAATTGCAACAATATTTGAAAGGCAAACAGCAGCTTTACGAATTAGTCATCACAGAGTTGGTATTATAAGCTGTATTAAATTAGTATTTCTTGGACTATCCAGGGCCAGAATTAGTTTAATTTTAAGTGTGCAAAACAATGAAATATATTTTTTATCAAATGCAATGAAATATATATCGCACACTTAAGCCATATTGGTATAAGCCAATGCCTACAATAGAGAAGAGATGCAATGCTTAACTTCCAGGTTACAAAGTGTTAAAAGAAGCAACTCCTGTTCTCCAACAAAAAAAAGCAGCGGAGAGGAATAATATATATATGACAGCACATTTCCAACCTTCTTCAGGAACGAGGAACCTAAAAATAATTACAGTTTTCCCAGTCCGTAGTGTCCTCTGACACTAGTCAAAGTGCTATTTTAAAGTACTGCATTGGTACTGTTCCTGATTTGAAGTAAGCCAGTTCCAAAGCCAGTGTAAAGCCTCAGGGTTTACTTTAAAACAGATATAATGAAGGGACAGACCGGGGCAGTTAGTGCACCCATTTTAATCGCACAATAAGGTCATTATACACAGTAGGTCTGAAAATATACACAGCGGTCCATCACAAACACATGCTTACACTTGGGGTTTGCTAAGTGTGGCAGCTGTATAAACGCACCGACTCATACATTTCTTGTTCCACTGATTTGTACAAGCATGTCTGCTCAATCCACACAAAAGTCTGGCTAACAGATGCCAAGTATAAAACCAAACTTATATTTCCAGCGAAGATCTTTAAAAATATTTCTTATAGTTAAGAAACACAAAGCAATGAGAAACAAAAAGAGTTGGCTAGGTAAACCATTGGCGTGTTAGCTTGTTTAGATTAGAAACATGGGCAATAATATGAGATATATGATATCAAGAAAAGGCAAAAAAGATACCAAGGGCCTCTGAGGTACAAGGCGGCAGTAGGGTTCCATGGGGTCCCAAAGTTTTTTCTTATACAATTGGACCTTTGAAGTTGGTAACATCTGCTGTCAATCAATGACATCTGTAATTCCGTAATTATTTGATCTCAAGGCATATACTTATTTATATATATATATTGTGGAAATCTGCCTCTTGGCATTCATTTGCTTGTTTCACACATGCGCAATAACATGTTCCTTTAAGACCAGTTAGACGGAAATCCGGGGCTCCTCTTGAAAAAGAGGAGTCCCTGAGCTCTGCTGCAGTGGCCTCTGTGTTACGCTACAGTTAAACAGATGTGACAAAGTTTGTAAAAGTAACATTTATAAACATTGCCCAAGTCTCTTCACACTTATAGACAGACAGATAGATATTAAATTATTATTTTGCTTTAAAACCAGTTTAGCCCCAAAAACTCAATGAAGAGTACCAGGAGAAACCTTGTGTAGAAAACGTAAATCAATTGTCACGTCAGTAGAACTGAAGTCTGACCCTAATTCCCACTCTGTTTTGGCAACGCACAGACGTTAATTGGTAGTTTGTAATGTATGGAGTCTATTATGTTCTAATATCTTCCATCTGTCTTTCTCCAGTGTGCGTGTATACGCCTCATTTTACACAACACGTAACTACAGCAAGTTTCCCGACAATCCAAATTCGAGTCAAGTTCGTGTTTATATTGAAAGCATGGATACATTCACTTGCAAAGAGATAGATACATTAACACTTTTCCTGTGAGGGCATGCCTTGTGTCTATCTGCAGACCGCTTAGCAAGAATGCATGAACCAACCAAACATACACACACACCATTTAGATTTACATACATCTAAAACATTCCTTCTTTTATTAACCATAAATAAAATCGAGCATAAAAACCATATGCTGCTCAAAGTCTAAAGGCGAACCCCCTTCCAAAGAAAAGATTTGAAGACGAGAGTGAAAACAAAATATGGCTGCTGCTTCTACAATGTAACACTTGAGCACCAGAAGACACGCTTCTCAATCGCTAAGAGTACAAGACAGTACGAAAAACGTAATAATATCTGATATTCTGTTCCATTTCCTTCAGGATATTCCCTAAAAATGCTAAGAACTCGAAAGGCCAAGTTAGCCACAGAAAGGTTCAACAAAGGCTTAGACTAGTTATTTACCGCTAAATAAAAATAAATAAAACAAAAAGAACACACAAATATGGAATAAGCAATGTTGGGGAGACGAATATTGAAATATTGTTATTTCTCAGTCTTATACCCCTTGGGCTTTTTCCTTCTCAGCTTCTGTCACGCTATTTATTATAGATAATATCTCAAAAAGCTGCACTTTAGAGTGGCAAAAATGCTTATTATTACACTTGTGTAATAATAAATAGATTAATCATTTAAGTGCCAGTGGAAATAAGTTTGAGAATAATATGGTTATTTTAATTATAATAAAATATCTTTGAGTCCCAGTCTGGCCTTTTTGTTTTATCTGACCGCTATAAAGTGTTGATTGGTAAATTATGGTAAGCACTAGCCAAAGTTAAACCATTTCATGTAGCATGCATATGTACCGGTGCACACACAATAACTACCAAGAAAAAACATCTATTTTTACATAAAACACATACTGCAGCTAATAAAATGAATCTGTGAAAAAATGTATTAAAGTAAATAGAAAAAAATACTAAAACACTAAAAAGGAATTTGCTACAGGTATTGGTAAGGTGTATATGAGAGCCGATACAAAGCATGGTGGATGTAAAATCTGCTGATTTCACCTCAATGCAATTCTTCCGCAATATTTTAATAGGAATTCCAATGTTATATTTAAGAGCCTGCTGATTTCTGATGTATTAGCACAAGATTGGTGGTACAGGCACTTTTCAAGGAATGTTTTTCCTTACAATCATTATAGAGATGTATGTTCTAACATATGAAGCATTTATCAGGAATGGTACATGCTAAGCATATCATCACAGCTATCCAGGGCAAGAAATTCATTTTAAACGCCAGGAGCCCCGTGGGGCTATGGAGACAGGGATGTTCTGAGAAGTATAAAAAACAAAACAAAAACACATATGAGGCTAGGGCTATTAAGTGAGTCTTATATTTTGTTGACTTTGAATGGCTGTACAAAGTATCCTTTAACCCCAACGCATCCTGCGGTAGAAACCCACTTGATTAAATTTGGTGTGAAGATACTCGTAAATTATTTCTAAGTCATGCTGTCATATCATTCAACACAACCGCAATCAGAGCTTGTTCAGTTATAAATATGCCGGGAACCAGTATTAATTAATTAATGGTTTAAAGATCATGGAAATACATACCTACACTAGCCAGCTGTATTGATGGAGTGATGTAAAACATTTAGAAGCATAGATGGGTGCTATTAAACAATGACTAAAACACAAGAACATATGGGCTTTTGATGGACAACTGCATTTTATTACAGCAAAGCCATCAAACACAAGACGTGTATTTATTTGAATCAGTACAGAGGGTCTTTTTAAGGAATGGGAAGGATATAATTAAGATTTTATTGAATACAATTTTAATACGTTAGTTAAACTGTACAGATGCATGGACCCAGACCCAGAAGTAAGCCAAGAGGTTTGAATAATGTTCCTTTCATTTTAGAATCATAGAATCTCAAAAAATCTCTTTTTAGTCCAATTATATAAAAGGCATTATCACCGCTTCACAGATGGCAAACATTGTTCTCAGTTATAATAGTCATTTCTACCAATTCTTTAAAAAAGAAAATCAACAGTCAGCAGCCATTGTTAAGAGCTCATGCCAAGAATATTGGGGTCCCCAGAATGTGAAATTGATATCTTCACTGCACCTCTCCTGCCTCCAAATGCCTCAATGCTGACAGCTACAGGTGAACTTCCATCCCGACTACTTGATAGTCTTGGCATCACAGTAAATGATGGTGTGTGGCACAGGTATGGTTCTGCTGGATTACATCTTGCTTGGTGTGTCCCAAATAATGGACTAGATCGTGGTGTATCCATATACCTCTGTCTGGAACAACCTATGGGATTTACTGACAGCAAGAAACCAGAGCCAAGATCCTCAGGGGAATTTGGGTGATCACCATTTGAAATAAAGATAGCTGGTGTAGGACTACGACTATATTCCTGGATCACCTGGACAGGCACTGGTGCTACTGAGCTACCAACTACCACTGTTATCTTAGATGCCTTGTGTTGAGTTGGTATCAAAACAGGGTAAAAGTTTGTTCTGCATCCAGCAGGTGAACTATTCCTTTGAAAGACAACCACATTTGGCATTATCTCAGGGCTCCTTGAAGATCCTGCCACTCTTGGAAATCTTTCTGGTGACATCCTTATGTCCCTGTTTGATGTCTCTTGGAGTCTGGGAGAATTTACAGGTGATCTTGTCACTTGGAACTGAGTAATCTGTAGAGTAGGTGCATCTGTTAATATAAAGCCTTTATGTGGAGAACAATGTTCCACCTGGGGCACGAGGAGACTTGACTGGGCATTATTGTTGCCCTGGTATTTAGACTGTAAAGGCTGCACAGTTAAACTGCAACTAGATACATACATTTTTACCCCTTTCAGATCTTCCATTTGGGTAACGCTCTCTTTATTATCTCTTGCTGGCTGTTCTGGGTTGCAAGATGTATAAACAGCATATGGTTTACCAATGTGCGATATAGAAACAGGTGAATTGCTTGCCAGTACCACATCCAGACGAGAGGTCCACGAAGACTGACTATTTGAAGTCGGAGAATCTGCAGGACGGATGTGATCCTTAACATTAGAAGAGGAACTTTTTTGACAGTTTACAGAATTTTGGTTATTAGGAATTGTATACCAACATCCATGATCAGGTGCAAACCCACCTTGTCTGAAACATGCTTGGGAACCCTGTGTATCCCGGCAAGAAGATGAATATCTCCAAGGCATTTGGAGTCGATTAGAAGCGTAATAACAATTACAAGTAGGACATTTCATAGAGTCTTTTCTTCGGTCCTTTTGTTCTAGGGTGATATCTAATCTGGAACAATGAACACCAGAAGAATTGATTGGTTTGGAATCACACGTATCTGCCAAATTCTTCTTGCACGAAGGAGTGCCAGAAATATCTGATGCTGTCCCAAAACAGTGATTAGTTGAAGTTGATTCTAAAACACGAGCTTGAGATCTGTTCACTTTCTCACGACTCAATGTCAAATCCAGTTTAGAGACGTATGAAGAAGCAGGACTCCTGTTAATCCAGCACGACATTCTGACGCTGAAAATCCAAAACAGGTACTCCACTTTAAGAGGAAAATTGACTATATTAAAGTTGTACGTCTTCTATGTAAAGGAATAATTAGCCATACTAGAAAACAAACTGGGAAAAGCTTCCATCCAAAATGTGAATCCAAAAGTAGCGAAAGGTATAATCATGTCTTATAATCCTTGTCTGCTTAAAGAAAAAAAAACAGAGCAAAAAAAGGAACCAAACGCAGCGTTTGCATGCAGATAAATCATCTGAGGTCTCGCTGAGGGTGACTAAGAGACAGAGCAGCAGAGAGCCAGCAACGCTCTTCAAACTTACAGAAGGCTGACGGCTGCCTGGTCAGCGCAGCTCTAAAGCTCTAGCACTTGCACCCTGCTCTGGAAAGAATAAAAGGGCTCTGGCGAGAGAGCTGCGTGTGGAGCTGCTGCCTCTCCTCGCCCTTAATCTGTGTTTTGCCTTTGCATGTCTGCGGTGCTTCTGTTCACGCGTCTTAAGAGTATTTCCTACATCCTTTCCAAGTAAGGGCACGGTGGAATTCAGCAGTAACGATAATATTACTTAACAAAAAGGTAGGATTTAATATTATCCTCCATATGGTTTCTATTTTCTTTAGCACGTGAAAAAAAAGAAGAATTTGGCACTCTATTTAAATGAATTAACACCTTGAGTCCTGCATTACGTCTAAAGCAGTAACGTTCCAGCATACTGTCAAGCAATTATAATAAAGCCAAGTGTATAGGTTTTAAATAAACAAAAATACTGCGTTCGTCTTAAAGTTTCCAAGAATGACTGTAAACTATTTTAAAGGTTGATGTCTGTGAAGTAAAACATAGTAAATACAAATATTCATTCCCTTGCCAGGCTTCCCAAATTAAGTTTCTTTGGAACTGCAATCCAACCCACACAAACAACTTATAAAGCATTCCATCTTTGTTCTCTCGTCCAAAAAATAAGAGAAGGAATACATGGTAACAAGCAAATGAACACTATTCTCATGTATCATATTGCAATACTTTGGCTGCCAGGTCACAAGTATAATGAAAAGTGACTAGGTAGGGTTTGGGCCAAAAATGTGGGGCGTGCCTACGATATAGGTTATTCAATCTTTCTTTTTTAAATGCAACACTGGAGACAATAATAAAGGAGACAATTTTATATATTTTTATAACAGGAACCAATTTAAACCATTGACTTTTCCATCCAATAAGCAATGGGTAAAAAATGAACAATATTTTAGTAAGTTGATTGAAGAACCACAAAAACGTCATGTAATCAGATACTGATGAGAGTAACTAGAAGCATGATGTCACATCTATAGTGACTATATTTAACTCAATTTTTTATATATAAAAAAAACCTGAACATTTTGGGACAGATCCAAGGCCATGTCCAGGACATGACCGGAATATGTGGTTTGTAACAGTATAGAAATATGAAAAAATTTGTTATATGAAAAAAAAAAGGTAAATATACCAGTGTTCTGCAGAGATCACATCCGCCTGGGAGGTTGGGTTATACCGGTGCGTGATGAATGTTACTGTTTGCTATTACAGCTCTCAAGGTCCTCAACGATCAGTTAGATGATGGCAAGAGGTTGTTTACAGAACATGTTGTGAAATAAACAGCAAATGTTCGTTGGTAGCAATAGTGTATCTGTGTTAAGCTTAAAGTATAAATCATGTCATGAGGATATGGTGCTTTTGCAAATCAGGCCAGGTTTTAAATAATACATTATTAGAAGCCAGAGTACCTTGCTCCTGGACATGTCCAGACGTGGGCACGATAGGGTGACCACTTCAAACATGTTTTTCATGACGGACATAATTTTCACATATTGCCCCCGCAGTACATAGGATAGAAACTAATGCATGGAATAGGCATACACTTATATTGATCTTGTCATTAATGGCTGTGTGTTGAGTTATTTTTAAGGGAACAAATTTACACTCACTACTTTACATTGTAGCATTTCTTCAGTGTTGTCACATGGAAAGATATAATAAAATATTTACAAAAATGTGAGAGGTGTACTGCACTTCTGTGAGATACTTTATTTCATGATGGACATAACAGATTATTGTGACTTCAGGGCTGTAGGAAACTGCGATGAAACTACTGAGATTTCCCCTTAAAGACATACTACCTTGCCTCCCACTGCGTACCAGAGAGTATCTAATCTACCTTAGGGTAATTCAAGTCCAGACTTTATCTTTGAACGGTTATCCCTAGCTCCTATAGACTAAGAATACCATCACACTCAGCCTAGGCAATGAGGCCTTTCTCCGGCTCTTACATTGGTAGCAATGTATTATTTCTCTGTATTATTTTGGTGACGTTATAAAAAAATAAATAAATCTCTATAAACCACGCTATCTTGTTGTTTCCCGGTACCTCGTCTTCTCTCTCGCCCTTTCCCTTTCCTTTATTTCTTTCTTCTCCCTTAGGGTTAACAATGTAATACTCGCCTCTTAAGAAGCCCACCGAGGCACAACGCGTAAGGTGTATTTTATTTTTTATGTGCTTATTACAAATAGAAATTTATGTCTATTGACCTTTTTTTGTTAATATGTTTTAAGACTTCATTGTCATCAAATGAATACCTGTGATTATTTACCTTACTATTACTTTCTTTTTCTTTACTCCCACCAGTTCCAATTATCTGTTATTTTCTGCTTTGTTCTACCATTTTTCCTTCCTTCTCCTATTTTGTGCACAAGCCTTCATTGTAACTCAGGGAGTATAGCCTCCAACAGTCCAGGTTTTTATGGGAAAGTCCTGATTTTCAGGCACTGAAGCACTGTCCCAGGTAGCTGCCCACCGTCCCACTTTTACGGGCAGCGGAGAGTATGGGCTGGTCATCTGATCTTCCCTGACCAGTCCAGAGTGGTGACAAATCAGGTCTTTGCTGTTGCAGCACGGACCACCATTGCAGCTTCTACATTGCCTCCTCAAGACGATCCCATTGCGAGGTGGCTATACAACCTTTTACCTGCCCACTTTCTTACATTTTGAATCGATTAACTTAATTAAAAAACATAAATCAGAAAAATAAGCTAAGCTATTATAAATTTACATGAGGAAAGATATATACTTAATTAAGCTACATATAGAAATACAAAAGCTAGTTGATACCCATGCTACCAATAACCAGCAGACACCAACCACTAAAGATAGGGTGTCGTTGCTGCTAAATGCTCTTATTACAAAATCTGTAAAGTGGGGCTCCGTACCTTTAAAGAGTTTACATGTAACCCAAGATGCTGGCAGGCAGCCCGAGCTGTCATATTGAAGTGTACGACAAATGAGAAACTAATTCTTGTTCAGCATTCTTAGCTTGTTAACCTCAGCTTTCCTGCGTGCTGCGGACAAACACGTGACTCTGTGGATTTTATTAAATAAATGTCATAATAACACTCGGAATACTTCTGATACTGTTAATGACGTCTGTCATGCATGTAGCTCAGTATAGAAAGCCTATGCCTTCTGGATTGGTACCTTGTAAGGTTTCTCAAAGCCTGCAGCAGCAGAAGGCTCCTTGTATAGTTGTCTTATGTGAGCAAGGTCTTCATCATGAATCACTCCATTCTATTAGGCATACTAAAGGTCAGCTGTCTAGGATACCCATCGCAGGGGGTCAGAATGATGCACAACCGCATGGTTTGCTAATGTTGGAAGGCAGGACACTGTGTCACAGTTAATGCAACAGAGTTTTAAGCCAAAGGTTTTTTAGTTTATTCCCGGAAGGCATGGCTGCACTGATTTAATGATTGAAAACTACCTGATGTTTTGAAATTCCACGTCTAGCTCTAGGGTAGCTGGAGTAAGAAGGCCCTTGGGCAGCATTATAATAATGACAGGAACATTCCTCTTTTACTTTTCAGGTTTTCTAGGCAGCCTTGGAAAAGTCTGGATAGTATATGTTGATCGTCTTGTCTGCTAAATGTGGACTGCCTTATTGCTGGGCCACTTGCCCAGACTTACCCTTCCCCCTAGGCTAAATATTGCCAGCCACCCCCTCCTCCACTGGCTTTATTAGTGATATTACTAATGACAGTAAAAACAGCACATTGCACCAAAATGACTAGCAGGACTGACATTGCAGAAGAGCTAAACAGAAGTTACGGGTGTGAAGCCAATTTTAGTTAAGGGCATTGCTGGTAGCTCTGCCACAAGAAACGGATTTGTGAGTTATCGTTATCTCTGCTCACACGGTTTATGCTGCAGAAACGATGGCCGATAAACCATCTGTATACATCTACGTTTAGAACAGGGTGTTCCTTTTCTTTTGACAAGCTGCCACGGGGACCTGTGACACAGCTGTGACTTGCAAATCCACAGATCTATCCAGCACTCCTCGATCAGAACAGAGGCTCAGAGCCGCTCTGCGATATAAATACGAGGTGAATCACCTCAAAATCCGGGCTAGGTCACCTCCAGCTGCCGTGTATTCCAACCACAGCGAAGGTCACAGAGCACAGATGGCTAAATCATCGCTCATAGGTTTTCTTCTTAGATTTTAGGTATAACAAACCGCATGCAGTGAGAACAGCGGTGCATCTAGTAACGATCCCGTAAATAAGCATCACTACGTAAGATACGTTTAAAGCAGAAATAACATAAAAGCAGAATCTGGTGATTGAACAAGAATCTAATTGAGTTCGTAGGATAAAATAGAAGCAGAATCTGAGCTAATCGTGGTGATAAATACCCCATATAATGGCTATACCCTGATAGGTTGACCACATTCTCACAGACCCTAACAGAAACATTCCATACGAAGGTGAATACAAAATATCATTGGTGTTGCTGATGTAGATCGTCTTGTTATACTGGTTTGTACTGGATATTGAACTCCTATTTGGGAATTGACATGGATTGTGAGTTTATTCCTTAAATGAAGCAGGCTTGTAAACAGTATGGTCTCCTGCTGGTAAATGTGGTGCTGTACGTAAGAGATTCAACATACTATACTGCAATTACTAACTGACATGGGAGGTGGCGGTACAATACGCTATATAAAGAAATATCTAAGGGATTTGTTCTCAATGCCATTTTCCAAAACACCCTCAAACGGTGGGTCTACCCACCAAAGGGAAAATTGTCAGGAGAGTTTGCAGGACAGGTTATAGGTTTAACTCCTTGACTTCACATTACATAATGAAGGTCTAACCCCAGTAAGCTTCTGTTGCAAAAGAACTTAACAGGCCCTGTAACAGGCGGAAGAGGCCTTGACAGAGCTAGGAGGAGGGCTTTAAGGTGTTAATGGTTTGGGATTGGTTACAGTTCTTAGTAGGAGGGTTTTTTGTGAGAGGTATAAATGGGCGGACATTTTAAATTCCTGTCACATTTAATTTTAGCCACTTACCTGTTTTTGTCCCACCCTCCCTCCCTGTTTTTGTTTTTCACTAGTTTCGCTTGGTCGGGCTGGTGCTGGATTGGTTAGGTGGGGGGTAGAATGGGGATGTTTTGGTTGGTTATGGTTGTCTGGTTCATATGGTTGGTTCGTTTGGTAGGTTTCGAGCTGGTCTGTGGGTGGTAGGGGTATCAGGGTATGCCCCTACTGTTGGTTTGGTATGTTAGTGGCACCTCGCAGGTAGGGTGAGATTTATGTGTTTTATATAATTTACTTGGGGGGTCATTGTCCATGTGTTGACATGTGGGGAATGTGTGAGGGGTTATATTGTATGTTATCTGTTGTGGACAATGACTTATTGTTTGGTATGTTGTATATATCATATATATATATATGTTTATCATGCTATGGTTGTAATAAAGCTGTGGACAATTATTTTCCAACATATTGGTGTGGTCTCTGTTATTGGGTTCATGGTGGGGGAAAAGGTTATGGTGTTCTTTCTTAAGCCCTATTTTGACGATGCGCCTGTCATGTATCGTTAAATCAGTGAGATTTCTCCAAAGCTTATGAGCAACATGAAACAAACTAGGTTGAGAGCAACAACATTTGTAACATATCCTTTAACTTCTCATGCCGACATAGACACAACAAAGCAAAAAAAAGTGGCTAGTTCCTAAAAATAGAAACTAACCACACACACATGACTTAAAGGACGCCGCTTCAGCCATTTCTCATTAACTACAGTCAGATCTATCAACAAGACGATCGCCACTGATATATTCACACAACTGGCACAGAGTGACATTCATGCGGAGTAAGGGCACTGATCGCACTTTAAGATGACAGCAGTCACATTTTTTTCAGATAGGGAGTGCTGATTCCATACAGTACCAGGCTTGGCCTCAAAAAATCCCAAACCGTACCACACTCTGCTACACGATTCCAAACAGGGCTATAGGTAGTGTGACAGCATATTAGAAAAGAACCACACTTTGTGCTACATAACAACAAAGAAAACTTTGGTCTCACATAATAACAAAGAGAACCAGAACTCGTATCACAATACCAAGACACTCCAAGTATACTTATGATGGATGCATCACCTTTTGTGTAAGGAACGTACAAAATATGCCATTACTGGACCTTTATCTAAAAAGAGTAACATTTATTTGTTCCTGTAGAAGGAATGTATGTACAGTTTGTGCAAGTCCTCTTTTTATGTCTGGTCTTTTCACTGGCCTGCCCAGCGGCGGGTGGCCTGTCTGTATATAGACATTAGCACTGTGATGAGACTCATGGGAAACTAGGCTTTGTGTAGAGCATCTAATCAATACTCATAATCAATGTAACTGACAAAGGCCTGTCACAGGAATATATTGGTACTTATACCTGGGTCTTTATTGACCTTGGGACATTGGGACAAAGTGCTGCTGCCTACCATTTGTGAAAAATCCTAAAACCATTATTTGTATATATCAGCAAATGAAATACCTGGAGAATTTTAGTTGAATTGATATTTCAAAACATCATTTTTTGGAGATTGTGCTGTCTTTTAGCTTTGATGTTGTCTATTAGTCGCCACTTTTGCTACTTTGACTTCAGATTTCTACACTTGTACACTGATGAATACCACTCATTTCCATTAGACCCAAAGCTTAACCAGAGATGAATGTTGAGTGCCCTGATTATTTCTACCTAAACCACTATTCCAAATCCCCCTATTACATATTTTACACCCTGTAAGCCACCCTCTGGAATTGTTGCTGTTTTAGTCCAACACTCCTGCAATTAAGCAGCTCTGGTGTCACCCAAAGCAGGAGTTAACTAACCTCTTGAGAATTAAGGATCTTCTCCATGTGATCGATATCTCGATAAAATAACTGTTCTAGGTGCACCAGTTCCAATAACTTTCTCTTTAGTTCCCATTGCTGGTAGAGCTTTTTGTTTTCTTCTTCCAGAGCCTGTAGCTTCTCTTGTGTCTAAAAAATAAATGTATAGTTGGTTGGGTGGACTTCTAAAAAATGATATTAAACTAACTGTAGAATAGGCCAAAAAGGAAAATAACCATGATTGTTGGTATACTATAATATTGTATTCAACCAACCATTTTAGCTATGGCATATTAGCCAGAAAAAAATAGTAGGTTAAACTACAATGTAATCAGGACACTGAACTATGCCAATGCAAGGGGATTTATCTTTATACCTGTGCAGCAGGGACTTTCCTGTCGTGAAGAAGGGATTCTCCTATGGCCACTGCCCGGTTGTAAGTCTCCTGGTGTGCTTCAATCTGCTGCTTGAGATCTTGGTGTGCTTTCAGCTTCTCGCTGCTGGCTAGCACCCCACGGATAGTCTCTTCAGCCTTCATCTCACGGGTTATCTCGGCAGCCCAAGAGTAGTAGTCACGCACCTGTACAATAAGAGAAGTCAGCTTTCTTAAGGTCAGTTTGATTGAAGGATTATGGTCTTGTCTGGAACTCAACCTGCAATTAGTATCATACTGCAGAGTCCAGAAAAAAAATCTATACAGCTTTCAGGGGTTCTTACAGCTGCCAAGAAGAGGTAGAGTTTGCAGGCCTGCTCCAGGTGCATCCTCCTGCTCTCCACTTTGGTTTTCAGCGTTTCCCACCTCTCCACCACTTCCTGCTGCTTTTGCTGCATTCTCAAACTCTGGTTCTCTTTGCACTTTTGTAGGGCTTCATCTGCTGCATCGATGACCTCTTGCAGCTATGGAAGACAGCAATATGCAGAGGTTATATTCACATATTATCTGTGTGTCAACTTGCCTTTTAATTATTATTATATCATCATTTACGGTTTGCGAGAGCACTGGAAGGTGTTTAGATAAGGTGCATCAGTAGGTTAATCAGTGGGTACACACTTTAGTATGTTACAAAGAGACTGATGTCTTCGTTATGTAAGAGATTTTAAAGGATAATAGAAAAAACATTTTGCCATATTTATGGTAAAGGGTCAGTGGGCCACCTGTCTCTTTGAGAGAGTGTATGTTTCATATGAATTATCTTACATATTTTCGTATTTAGGGTTAGTTGACTCTACTTGTTCATATTTTATCTCATTAATAATTTTGCTGGGAACACTCGATTGTCATGTGACACAGGCACAGGTTGTTGCCATGGAAACAAAAAAGCTTAACAATGTCTATGTTGTTTATACAAATACAGTTATGTAACGGTGTATTTGCTAAGTAAATTATGTTTTGTCTAATTGGAACAACGCTTTAAATTGTAAATTCAGAACTCTTTCGACCCTCCTTACGGAAACCCATATGCAAGCAATTCTAATTTCTAACTGCACTTTTTCTTTCATTAAATCCCTTAACGCTATTTTGTACTGAGAAGATTTTATCCTTTGCTTGTGTTGCCTGTTTAACAGTAAAATGATATCAACGTTCCACTTTTCCAGAATTGTTATTTGCTGAAATGTTGCACACTTGATTTCATTTTAAGGAGTGAAACCAGCTGTAGACCATCACCATACCATAAGAAAGATTGGTGTATCCAGAGAAACATTGGAACGAGAACTATGTATATTTTACAGACATGCTGCATTATGAATCTTATACCTGCTGTTCATTCCCAGACAACTCATGTTCCAGAGCTTCGTGTTTGCGCAGCTGGGACTGGACACCGCTGAGGTCTTTGGCAAAGTCATCGGGAACACTTTTGGATTTTTCCTGTAAAGCAAATTCCACATATAAGAATAAAATCATCATTTAAAACAAAAATGTATATTGCATATGCCAACATGATGTAAAGTCTAAAGTCCTGCAGGTGCATACTGTCTGCAGGGTAGAAAACAATTTGGTTTAATTTATGCAGCATTGTTTATTTCTAATGTGATTATACGAGAAAGACAATATAACAAAGATTGTTCAATATCAACCATTGACAATAATAAAAATATATAGGTCAAAATCAGAAGTACCAATTTCCACGTATTATCAAGAACCTTTCCAAACACATATATATAGATATATATATATATATATATATATATATATATATATATAGGGTTCAATAAAAACAGATATAGTATAACAAAAATTGCTCTGGTCGCATAGAGTAAAATAGCCCTGGTACATACATAGCATAGAGATTTTTTTTCACAGATTTCCCTAAATGTAAAACATGATTCTACATAATCTACGTGTTTAATATGGTCATAAGACCATTAAAGATGTCAGACATCCAGTTCCCTCCCACTGTAATCATGTTCCTAGAATGACAAAAAGCAGATATAATATATATAAACCTCTATGTGAGTGAGGGCTTCATTCAGATCCCAGTAACATTTATGTACAGTTTCAGCATCCCAGAGACGTTTCCCTCTTTCTTTTGTTATGTCTTGAAGTTCTTCCCAAGAGGATCTACAAAAAAGAAACAGCATTTCCGAAAAGAGAAACTCCTACAATGCTAGTTCTTGTGCATTATATATATATATATATATATATATATATATATTAGACACACATACATACTTTATACGTATGTAGGAGGCAAATGCACTCTTCACTGGGAGATCATGGGGAATATCCTTTCCATTTTTATCCAAGATCTCACAATTCCTGATGTAGTCTTTCAAAACACAGCCATGTTCCTTTTTTGGACTGGCGTCCTTTTAACTACATCCAAAGTACAGTTTGTCCTGGAAGATACTTAGGATAGTTTCCTGATCATTCATTGCCACAATTCCATTTCAAATACCTTGACACCATAGGGTTCTACAAACCCACACATGATGAAATGATGAAGATGTCCCGATTATCTCGCTTACAGAGGCAACTGTCTGTGGTTTACTTTGTCAGCCACAAAGTGAAGCAAAATTCAACACTAATCCCTCTGGCTCCTACTTTTTCTGGATCAGCAAATATCTACAAGCATAGCTTCAGGTAACATATAAGTAGGGACCAGTAGCAATTCTGAAGGTGCTAGGCCCTTCCTTTCCCAAATTAAACTGGCACTTCCAGACCGCCAGCTTTAATTAGCACGTTATTTCATTCCTGTGATGGTCTATAAATTATTACAGCTGCAAGTTGCACAGTCTTATCTTAACTCTTCATGTCCCAGATAAGGAGCTATGCATTGCTTAATTATCTAGTAATAAACAAATGGTTTAACCCCTTAAGGACAATGGGCGGTCCCTAAACCAATTGAAAACAATGCATTTTGAGCCTGTACATGTACGGGCTTTGTCATTAAGGGGTTAATCGGTGCCTACAGATTTCTATTAGTGAGATTAAGTATTTACATAGTAACATAGTAATGTAGGTTGAAAATGGACATAAATCCATGAAGTTCAACCATTCTACCCATCCTTCCTGGTTTTGACCCAAAAGAAGGCACATTTTTCGCACTTTCCTAACTGGGGGGGGGATGCTTCTTGACCTCAAAAAGCAATCAGATTTATTTTCGTAACAATACATATAAGAAAAGTCTTTTTTTGTATGGGCTTGTAATGAACCCACATATAAATTCAGTCTATGGCTTCCCCAATGGGACAAACAAACAAATAGGTAAAAATAGTTATGCTTCCAGAGATGAAAATTATCTCATCCTTTCCTTAATTAGAACTATTTCCGATTAATAACCAATTTTTATAGATACTACAAAATGAGACCTATTAGGAATATATTTTGAACATTATACATTATTTACACATTGTTTTATCTTTCTAGCTTATTTTTTAACTGAATTTCTTACAGAAGGTTTAGCTCAGGTTAGCATAAACACTATATCATTAAACGTAAGTTATCATCTGACCCTCACATCTATCTAAGGTTGTTGGGCATCCCATCCAAAACAAGGGGCGTTGGTATGGAGTACACGTGTTCATTTTTGCAGCATTCGTCTTCAGGCAACACATTTTATTTCCCCACCACTTAGTTTGGATGAAATTAGTAGGGCTTTTTAGATTCTGAAACTACATTTGAGTGTTCCCAAAGGGAGACGTCCCTGACACCTTCTGGACTCGAGATCAGGAAGAGATCCAGACCTGATTTTGCACTACAGGACCATCACCAGTCACTGCAGCGCTGCACCAATGGATGCACGCATTCAGCAGCATGCTACGGGACTGAATTTCACCAACAACTGGACCGTTTAGATTAATTGATCCCTCAAAGGAAGGAAGGTGATAAAGCAGCAACAGGAGTTGTAGGGCACTGGAAGTATCTATAAACACAGTACAGGATACTGAATTTCCCACAACATTTAAAGAATTGATCACTCATAAGGAAGGAGATTGAGCTGCTGCAACAGAGGCAGGACACATATTAAAAAAAGAGAACAAGAATTGATCCCCCTGAGTAAGGTAGGGTATTGAAGGACAGGGAACAAGGCAGGCACTGACAGACAGATGCATCCAGCCACAAGACTTCCCCTCTTTCATATTAGTAAAAATAATTGATCCCCCATGTAAAGAAGGGCATTGAGGCCCAGGGATCAGGCGCTGGCAGACAGACACATCCAGCAACATGACCAGTGGCGGAACTACCGGGGTCGCAGGGGTCGCGACTGTGACCGGGCCCTGGAGTTCTGCCAGTCAGGGGGGCCCAAGGGGTGCCGAGCGGTTGCTGAAAACGACCGCTCGGCAACTCTTGGGCCCCCCTGACTGACAGAAATCCAGGATGCCTCCGCTCCCTGCCGCCGCTGCTGTCGCCGCCTGCCTCAGCGCCGCCTGCCTCAGCGCTGCCCAGAGTGCAGTGTTGGGAGCGTGAGGCGTTTGTCTCATATGCCAGCGCTCAGCAGTGAAGCGCCTGCACCCGAGACAAACACCTCACGCTCCCAACACAGCAGTTGACGGTAAGTGACCTGAGAAGGAGGGGGGTAGATCGTGAGAAGGGGGGTAGATCGTGAGAAGGGGGGTAGATCGTGAGAAGGGGGAGTAGGGAGGGGGGTACTGGATATAGGGTACTGGAGCAGCAATGGGTGTCCACACATTTGATCACATAAATAAGAGATGGGGTCCTCATTACAATGGTCTGTAAAGATCTACAGCTGAACCCGTTGTCATCGGAAGAATTCCTTGCAAGGAGAAGCAGGCATGAATCCTGCGGCGTCTAAAAGCTTTTTAGTGATTAGGTGCTATTGTTCTAATTAAAATTGGACCCCCTCTGACACTTTCTAACAAAATTACTATGTAGTAAATAAAAAGTGTGATTGATTTTGCAAATGTAGATAAACACTGTCTAGCATCAGCAAAAAAGCACAACTAATACTGAATGTTAAAGGGGTAGTTCCACTTACTCCGCTTGGAATGATTACGTGTTTCCTGTTTCTTGTAACCTCTTTAGTTTACAAGTTCTGTTATCAATGGGGAAAAAAATCTATTTAATCTATTTTTCTGTGCTATAACCACATGTTTATGTTGGTTGTCTTCTCATTGGAGAAAATCAAGGCACTTTATTTTTCCTTCTTTGATTCAGGCCCCAGAAGGGGGGGGTAGGGAGGGAGAGGGTAGATCGTGAGAAAGGGATAGATGGGTTGGGGGTTGGGGGGGCCCTTAACAGATTCTCGCACCGGGGCCCTGAGGTTTCTAGTTACGCCCCTGAACATGACTGAACCCCCCCCCACACACACACAAGAAAAAATAAGAAGTTACAGACACATCTGTATTACAATAAAATTGGAATAGAAGGGCCTTCCCCAAACTGTTCCCACAAAGTTGGAAGTATAGCACTGTCTAAAATGTCTTGGTATGTCCCCTCCAGCATACCAAGACCTTCTGGGCAATGGGAAAGGCCCAGCATGACTGTGCCCCTGTGCACAAAGCAAGGTCCATAAAGACATGGTCGAATGAGTTTGGTGCGGAAAAACTTAACTGGCTTACAAATACCCCTGACCTCAACCTTGAACACCTTTGGGATCAACTTAAACAGAGATTGTGAGCCGGGCCTTCTCATCCAACATCAGTGCCTGACCTCACAAATGCTCTACTGGATGAATGGGCAAGAATTCCCACATAAACCCTTCAAAATCTTGTAGAAAGCCTTCCCAGAAGAGTGGGAGCTGTTATAGCTGCAAAAGGGGGAACAACAACATATTAATGTCTATGTATTTAGAATGCAATGTCATAAAAGTCCCCATTGGTGTAATGGTCGAGTGTCCCAATACTTTTGTCCATATAGTGTGTCAGTCACTTGCCACTTCACCTGGCGCAATTAAGAGGGGTGTGTGGTGGTTCAAGAAAAGCAGGAGCCAGAGGGATAAGTGATGAATCTCTAGTCAACCCTTTTTCTACAGAGTGATAAAATAAATCACAGACAGCTGCACAGTAAGGACATCTTATTTATTTCAATGTATATGTGAGTTTCTTCGTGCCTGTAGTGTCTGGTTATCTGAAACTGAAACGTGGCAATGAATGATCATGAAACTATCTTAGGCATCTTTCAGAGTTGCAGATAGACATTAAGCTTTGAACCCTACCACATTACACAAAAATCTCTTCACAGCCTCAGTGGCACAACAAAAAATGCCAGGGCCCCCTGCAAGATGTACTGCATCCTACATAGAGACACATACACATAGTAACATATGTACTTAAACACCCACTAACATACTTACACACAAACACTAACACATGTACATACACAGTAACATACTTACACACATATCATACCATACTTATACACACGCACATGCTAACACATATACTTACACTCATACAGTAACATACACACGCATGCTAACATACACATACAGTAACATACTTACACAGATTAACATCCTTACATACACACACACACACTCTACCTTTGTGGTTTCATGAGGGGATAGGCCGGTGCTAGGTGTCCCTGAGTGTGATAGCCCAATGCTAGGGTTGTTGGGCCTCCAGTGGACCTCCTGATAATTGTACTGTATGTTGCATATTATAGCCACAAAGAATTACCGCAACTCCTTCTGCCTCTGAATAATCAGCATTGACTCTGGATGTCCATTGTCCAGCAGGTTGTCTGCAAGCTGCTGACACGCAGTTATCCTCTGGCCAGCTGTGTCCATCTGGTGCTGGAAGGTGTCAAATTTTGCCTGCAAATGCTGTGAAAAGACTAATTAGAACAGACCCAGGGTCTTGTTTTTGGGTGTGATGCTATTTAATTTAGAGAAAAATTGGCTGTTCATGATTTGCCGTCGTAAAAAGAGCCCCCAAATGTATTTACATTAATTGGCCGCAAACATTAGGGTAAATTTAGGTCACATCTACATAGATCTAGTCCTCCAACATGTCAAAGGCAAACAAAGTGCTGTGTAACCCCAAATACCTGCAAATGCTCAGTCAGTTTAAATAAAATCTACCCTTTCTTATATCCGGCTTGGGACTCAGGGAGGATCACATAAGTAAAGGACTCCATGACAGTAATTACATTTATAGGTAACTCTAACCAGGCTGATGTTCAAACAATCAAACAGAAGAACTCACCAAGACTTGCTCGTAATTACTGCCATAGTCCTCTGAGCTCGCAGTCTGCCTCTGCTGGCCGATCCATTCCAGCAGCTCACTGGACTCTCTTAGGTATTCATGCAGAGCCAAGGCCTCTTTCAGCTTTCCCCATCTACTCAGACATACAGCAAAAGGAATTTATCAATCCCAGTTTCATTTTTCTAAATAATATAGATTTTTGTCACAGGGTAAAAATCAGTGTCCTTAATTTTGGGACACTGCTCCCACTGATTTCTACAGGAGCTTAGCTTCCATTGATTGGAATGGGAGTTATCAGGGAGCATATTCAATAAGCATATAAGGGTATGACCGTATGATGCTGCACACACCTCACAGTGGCGCGGTCCTCCAGATCTTTAAGCTGTGTATGGATTCTTCCCACAGGCGAATCGACCTCATCATACCCAACAGACAAAGGCAGATTCTGTCCTGTGTGCTCCAGCTCCTCTGCCAGGGTCCGATACAGCTCAATCTCCTGTTGCAAGCCCTATTGACGAATGCAATTAAGACATCCTCAACTTATTTATCCATTTGTAGAAGACGTGAAGATGAATGCCATAGCCTCTATTGGTACCAACCTTACCAACCAACCAGAAAATTGAGGGAAAAAAACTTCAAAAACCAGTATGATGGGAACATCTACCTCAGTTTTCTGAGGATTGTGTTGTGGAGCAGCGCATGCTGGGGGATGGATGCCGCTATGCCATATCACAAGTGATTGATTACCTTACTATGTGGTTGGGCTTCCCAGTCTACCGCTGTTCAATGGGCCAGATGGGGAGATCAGAGGTTCCCTTGTAACGTAAACTGTTAACTAGAATTAAGAGAGCGTTTTACCCTGCCTACGAATTTAAATAATAAATCCAAGGAGTCAAGTCTCTCGGTTCATGGCTGGGATCTTAGTGATTGAAGTCTCTGCACAGTGTAGAAACATGACAAATACAACGGTGCCCTGGACTCTTTTAGCTAAAAAGACAAGATGATCCTGAGTCTATTCTTTACCCAACAAAGAAATGGCTAGAACCAATGCAACAGCTTTGACATACATCATACAATCTGCTTCACAGGGCAGTCTCTAATGTGACACCACTTCATATAAAGCCTTTACTTTAGAAATCTATTTTAGTGCCATTTTAAGGAGGCTGATGTACTGTACCTCGTGCTTCTTCATCAGTTTCAAGGTCACAGCCTCCTCTTTACCATAGTCTTTACTGTTTACCACCGGAACTTTTTCGACAATCCAGTTCTCCATCTCTGCCACATCAAGAAGGAACTTCACAAAGAAAAAACAAACATAACACACATTTTACATATGAACAATGTGTCTGTCTATACTAGTCAATGAAAGACCTCTTTATTATGTATTATCTATTCTCCAATCAATCTGACTTACTAATAATATTGGTTTTAAAGCATTGCACATGCAAAGATTATTAATCACACTGATCCATGCTCGTGGGTTTATTCTTTTGATATTTGTCATTAAGGAGAAGCAGTTCTCCATTCTCTCCTTATAATGATCACAACAATGTCGTAATAGAACAATGTAGATGTGCGGATGCATAGAGCTGAAACAAAACTATTTTCAATGTAAATAGTAATTCATAATCAGGATAATTTCACTATAGTAACAGAAACCATCATATCATGAAATAAAATCTTTAAGTGGTCAAAAAGCACAATGGAGACATGAAATAATTGCCAGACCTGTTGAAATTTGACAGCGTTCTGCAATTTCATCATCCGTTCCTCACAGGTCTTCTCCAGTTGCAACCAGGCATGATGAAGTTGGTCATTTTTCTCAGCTATGTGTCGGGATTCTGGATGTTTGCTGTCAATTAATCCTTTCCCCATTTCTAGGACTCTCTGCAGCTGCTGCGTGTGGGCATTTACCTCAGCTTGTAACTCCTGCAAAATACATAGACTTTATTTTTGGCTTCTTATATAGGGTGTAAAGATTATATATATATATATATATATATATATATATATATATATATATATATATATATATAAATATATGAAATAGGAAATTAACATGTAATCATGGTCATGGACAATGTGTATCCAAAGGTGCTGTCTCACCTACTTTGCAGAGTTTAACTTTCTTAAGACAAAATGCTGAGTTGGAAACATTATTCCCAGTACTTCCTTAATAATTCCTTAATCAAGTAACTATTATATTTGCTGGGAACAATTACTTTTGTTTAACATAAAAAAGGCACTGATAGGGTGTCTCCATAAAAAAATGAATGGCTTCTTTAGAAAGTAGAATAGGCTCTTTAAGGGAACAAGGACAGTAAGGATGAAACACAAGTTACGGTATCAGCTTAACTCAGGGTTTAAAATGCACCCACTCTATTAAATAGTACATGATGCTGAGTAAAAGAAGGACAGACATTAATGGTTAGAGTGTGGCACAGTTAGCGCCAGCTGCTTTAGTCGCAACCTACATCGGCAAAACATGTGACAGTCGTCACAGAAAATCTGTACCTTGTGCTTCTGGAGTAAGCTTTGTGCAACATCCAAAGACTTTCCACAGTGAGAAGAGCTGGCACTTGGCATTCTTTCTGCTATCCACGTCCTCTCCAAGTCATAGTAATGATAAAACTCATACTGATTCACCTTAGCTTGCAGGAACTGGCGCCTTTTTGCCAAGGGTTCTTGCAGGGATTCAAACCTGGAAATCGCAGTGAACAACAATTTAAGAAATGCAGAAGTGACCAAAGACAGACAATGAATGTTGCACAGTGCTCAGAAATTAAGGAGAACACACGAGATTAGATGTCGGAATGTCCATGTGCATGATTGTCCATATCCATGTGCCATATGTAAAGTTCTACAAAGTTCTAAGAAAGTGTGTAGTAGGTTTTAGCAGCTATTTATGTTTCACTGACATTTACCTTCTCCTCAGCTTATCAAATTTTAATGTAACTAAGAAAAGGTACCTTCTAAGATACTTCATTGTCTCATCCATTATTTCTCGTGAATTGAAGTGGTTGGTGGCCATCTTCTGGGCATGGGAGACAATTGAGTTCATTTTGTCAGCCAATGCCTGGGTCTCGTTCTCCAGCTGATGATGCTCCTTTAGTAAGTCCCGGCTTGTCCTTAGGTCATGGCCAGACTCTGGTGCTTGTAGGACTTTCTCAATTTTCTCAATCTTTACTTTTGCATCCTGTATTAGGATTATAATTTGTTAAATTAAGTGCTGATTATTAAACTATATAAAACATTCACAAAATACTGACTACCGGGTTAAGAATAAGAAAGTTTGGGTGTCACATAAAGCTTGTCGATAAAGATGAGTAAGATATGGGTTTTTTTGTAGTGACGATAAAAGTATTTTTAGGAAAGCTAACATTTGCAGAAAAATCTAAAAATGACAAAGTAATTTCCCCTCCAAAGTTGTATTTCCAGACAAAGAGTGTCTATAAGGTTAATGCTGACTGTTTTCATTTTGTTATCAAATCCAAAAATCCAGACTTTAAAGTGCTTTACACCACTTGATCCGACGCTTGGTGTTGTGCTTGGTGATGTGAGGCTTGCATGCTGCACAGTTTTTGTACTGATATTAATGCCAGTGGAAGTTTACCGTGGAATATCTAGCAGGGATGAAATTTCACAAACTGACTTATTGCAAAGGTTGCATAAGTACCACGCTTAAACTCACTGAGCTCTTCAGAATGACCCAAAGAAATGTTTGTAAATGCAGACTGCATGGCTAGGTGCTTGATTTTACACACCTGTGGCAAAGGGTCTGATTGACGCTCCTGAATTCAATAATTAAGAGGTACATCCTGATACTTTTATTCACATAGTGTATTTCCTAATGGACACTGATGAGTGATAACGGAAGGGAATACAAAAAGATGTAGAAGTAATAGTAATGAGGTTTGGTATCACATGTATCATAATCCTAAATGTATACTTAAAGCAAACATCCTCTGATTGGGTCTGGTAACAGACCTGTAAAAGTTCCATGAGCTGTTCCTGCTGACCAGCTTGCCTTAGCTTGTCGCCTCTCTCAGACATCTTCCTGTTTAAATCTTCCCACTTCCTGGTCACCCCCATCAATGTCTCTTGAATGGGCTGCTTGGCATAGTGATCCTCTCTCACCAGCTGCCTTCCGACCTGTAATGAAGACAGGCCTTAACTTCCTGGTACATAGCGATCCTCAATAATGTAAATTTAAAAGAATACTCAGGCTCAGCACACCTTCCATAGACTTCCTTAAAAGGCTCGGCATGACTTTACAAAATGGGATACAACATTGTTTTATTATCTTTGACAAAAGCAGAAGCCTTGCGTTTTACTTCGCTCACCTTTACTAGATCCTCATAGCGGACCTGGTTTGCTTCCATCTCTTTCTCCGCAGCCTCATGCCACTTTAGTTTTCGGAGAATATTATTTGGGTCTCGATATGATTCATCAAGGGCAATCTTATACTTTTCTTCCATCCACATCAGCATTTCTGTAGCATCTCGGTTAAATTCCTACAAAGAGATGGTTTTGTGAAATGTTATTGGGAATTTATACAGAAAGAGAAGAATTACTTTGAAAAAAACAGGAAGTGCTAGATAAACTCACTGATTAGCCAACACTCTAACCAACAAATTCCCCAATTATTGAGGATGCTATAAGCTTAGCACGCAAAAAGAGGAGAAAACAGGACCCATGACATTATGGCCCTTTATTCCTTGGATCATATGACATCATGACATCACCCACATATTGTGAGCAGAGTAGAGAGTTGCTAAATCAAATGGCCATCACCATTCTAACAAAGGCTCACAGTGAAGTTTGAACAATATTAACAATGAATTAATGTGTTTACCTGAAGTCTTAATGAATCCACAAGACTTGTTTGTCTTCGGTCACTTTTTTGGTCAATGTGTTGCATTTTTTTCTGTGTATCGTAGATTCTTTGCTTTATTCTATAGAAAGATATATAACAAAAGTACCACATATTCTTAGTGAACTGTGACATGAACTCTTTGATAATCATTAGTATTCCCCATTAAAAAAGCAAAAATAAAAATAAAGAAACAAAATGAAAAAATACCTTAAAAAACTTGAGTAGATTTGCTAATTTTACTGAATATGTTATAGTAACGTCTTTTCAATGTACCTGCCATAAGTTTAACGACAAGAAGGAGATTTGAGGCAAAACATATCCAGCCTTCCTTCCTATTCATGTTTGCTGTATCCATTATATGCTTTAGAAATATCCAAATCAACAGTCATGGTGAGGTCAGGAAGATACAGTAAAAATACTATCTAACTATTAATGCACCCAACATGCACAGTCAAAGTGAAATTCTGTTATGGAATTGTATAAATGGCTATTCAACAATTGTAAGATGGCTGAATTCTTCTATCCACAGAGGAACAATATGTTGTTAAAAAGAAAGACATTTCAAATAATGTATATTTGGTTTAGGAATATATGGTCACACTGGCAAAACAGAGTGGTGGGGCTGTCCTGTCGGGGAAGTCAACACAGCTTCTACGACCACCACTCGGTCCCAGACCGCTGAGTCCGATTGCCTGGATAGGATGTTATTTCCCGGCGCTTTGCCAAAGCAGCATGCGAGGGAGCAGAAAGCCATCATCGGCACACCCTCTTCTGAGCCAATAAAGGTAGGTAGGTGTGTTAAATCCTATTGTATGTGTGTACATCAGGATGTGTCAGTATATGTTTGTGTGTGTAAGTATGTTAATATATGTGTGAAAGTATGTTGTGTGGGCGCAAATACATTGGTATCAGGGTCAGACTGACCCAGGTGGCAGAGGAGTAATTGCCTCCTGGGCCAGTACTGAGATAATATCACCTCAGCAAAGGAGGGTACGGTAAGGTTGTCAGGTGAGAAGTGTGATGGGAGTAAGTTGTGATTGATAGGTGTGATGGTAGTGGTGTGTGTAGGTAGTGGACATAGATGTGAGGGAGTCAGTTATGTGTGCTGGGAGTGGTGTGTGATAGGTGTGATGAGGTGTGAAGGAGTCATGTTTGATAGGCGTAACGTGTGAGAGAGTAAGGTGTGATAGGTGTGAGGTGTAATAGCAGTGAAGGGTGAGGGATGTTATGGTTAGTGTGTCTGTTCTAATGCATATATTAGTTATTAAGGGGGGTTCCTCCTCGGCCAGAAGATGCCACCCCTCCCCTGGTTAGTATGTTTCTGTGTGTGTACGTACATTAGTATGTTATAGCATGCTTGTGTGCGTGTGAGTATGTTAGCTTACATGTTACTGTGTGTGTAGGAGCTTATGGGCCCCAACCGTGTGTCTTGTAAGGTGGCCCCGGCATTCTTTGTTTAGCCACTCTATACACATTTTTATGTATATGTTTATAAATGTTATGGAACACTGCTTTTCAAAGTCGTTTTTCTGATAATGTCACCAACATGTGAAGCCACTGTAGTCAGATTGCATCCTTACAAGCTGCTGGCAAAGTGTTCATTCTGTATCAGACTCTCCCCATGGTCTCGGAGGCTATCCACACGACCCTTCAATGCAGCAAGCAGTTTTACGAATTGCTGATGTCTGTTTAGCAGGCTTTGGACAGTGTCAAGCTGGTCCTAGGAGAAGAAAAGCAGGACAAGTAAATACCTTTTTTTAATTAACTTTGAACTGGTGTAATTTTTATACTCTGTATCTTGAGATCTCCACATTTCAAAAAAAATCAAGTGGTAAAACCATATTAACTGGGTGGTTTAAGATGTTCCGAAATGACTAGGCTACATTACTTAGAGTTTGACAGTTATGGAAGAAGTTGCCATTAGGGCTTTTAGATCATACATATCATGTCAGTTTCTTCACATAAAATTATACACGCATCATTTTAAAGCCAACTTACTCCAAGGTCATCCACCCGCAGGAAAGCTTCATGGCTTGAAAGGGAGGCGTTGATGCTATCAGCTTCTCTATTGAACTGCTGAAGCTCTAAACCCTGTACAAGTTTATCCTTCCTTTCTACCCAGAGATCGCTCAGGGTATTGTACTCCTGAGCGAGGTTCAACAAGGTATCCCTCACGTCTTGGGTGCTACTGGATTTATATTGCAATGCTGTTTGCCCCAGTTCTTGGAGTTCAAGGATTCTGTTAGTGAAACAAAATATTTATTTTAAATAATGAAAACGTCATTAAACCACAGGTTGTTAATAGTGGTTAAATAAATATGAAAACAGCAACAACACATTTTACATATTCTTATTTAGCAGATTATTCTCATCATTCTCATTTAACACATTATTATTCTGTGCTTTAAATGCTCCTGTTTCCACCCAAAATGGAACCAGATAGTTCACATCTAATGGAAAGGTGTAACGGATCCTATTATTTCAAAACACGGGAGGGTATTGGGACCTCAGAAGCCTGGCATTAAACTACAAGTTGCTTTTTTATATGTGAATTGGGGTAAATAGCAAATCCACTACCTGGTCTACGTGACCAAATGTTAAAATATTATAGTACAAGCTTTCCTTAGTCAGTGGGTCACTGTGATTGAGAGTGGGTCATTCTATGGTTTACCACAAAGCATTATGGTAAGGAGTCAGTGAAAAGTCTTTCTATTGTATTATGTGAGAATTGTGATTGTTTTGAAACAGGATATAAAAAATATAGAAGCTGTTTTAACGTGATATGAGTAACACATTTAGGTATAGGCTGCCTGTATGGTATTGCTTTACATGAGCTCTCACCTGTTTCTCTGGCCTTGAATCTCTTTAAGTAAGTACTGATGGTCTCTGAGAAGTTGTTCAGCGGATGCCACATCAGTGCCCATTTCTTCACTCTTCAGTTTTTCTCTCATGTCCTTCACCCAGAGAAGTTGCCTACGGCTTTCTTGCAAAAACAATTTCTGATCTTTAGCCTCCTTTAATGTTCTCTTCTTTTCACTGGCTTCAAGCTTAAGTTTCCCAAGAAGCTTCTCCATGTCTTCAACTTGCTTCCTGATGGCTAAACTCTCTTGAGGATTTGTATGTCTGATCCTGAAAAAAAAAACATTGGTTCAAGAGGTCAAAATTACTAATAATAGGCAAAATAAACCCCGAGAAATAGTGGCTTTAATGATGTTCTTTAACATTAAGGATATTTGTATTTATACATTACTGTCTGAACAGTGTTTTCACCCTAGATGATCGGCTAAGAGGTGGACCCCTCACTTGGATAATGCCAGGGATTCAGTCGGTGTCAAGGAACAGTAAGACAGTTGTGGAATGTTGTACTTGAAGCTTTCGGTTTTAATCAGACAATGATACTAAAAATCAATCCATGAGTTAAATGGATCGTAGATGTCACAGTTCCATCCAATAACATGTGTATGACACTGTTATGAATGAGAGATTCACATAGAAATGTTATGTGCTGTCTATGGAATTTGTGCACAAGCGATAGACTGGGGCCTTCCGAGGATGCCTACTCGTGTCCTTAAGAACCTCAAAACTGAAAGAGTATTTGGATTACTCTAGTTTATTGTTTAGCATTATTATTTGTTATTGAATCTTTTTAATTGTGTTCGATATCTAGAGTAGTAATAATTTCATGTCTTGGTTCTGTTGTCGTCATTACTCACGATTCCTCCACACTCTTCAAGTAGGCAATTTTCCTCTCCAATACTTGGATGTCTCTTTCATGAGCGCCAAGTTCACGTTCTTCTAAGTCCAGATTTCCAGATGTATTCCCTGGATGAGAACCCTGCAGTTCTTGCAACTTCTCTTGCATCAGGACTTCCATATTCTGACAGTTCTGGAGAAAAGTCTTCACGTCAGCCAAACCGATCAGTTCTGAGCCCTTCTCGTCCTTCAAAACCTCTAGCCGATTCCAGCTGAATCCAATAAAAGCACAATTATTCTTTGAGATATCATTTTTTGATACATTATTTGGAACAAAAAATAACAATATAAATGTAAAATTGCTATTGCTTTTCAATGTTAAATATATGTAAGTAAAATCCAAGCTTTTAGGAGCACATGAGAATATCCCCAACCAATGAGATAACTCACTTTGGCAGAGAGCAAACCAGATGTAAATTTCTTACCTATTGCTGATAGCCTTCTGGTGCTTCAAGATCTCGTTCTTCATGTTGGGAGCTATTCTTACCAATTCATCAGCTTGACTGGTAATCTCATCAAGGCGAGCTTTCCCAGCTGCCAGATCAGTTAAGAAATTCTAGAATAGAAAGCTCATTTAATAGGAAGACAACAAAATACATTTTAAAAAACGTGCAGATTTCCCCAATTTAATTTTGATGTAAATGAATCTAAAAAAATGTAGGGGTAAAGAAGAGATTTGATTACAGAAAAAAGAACCTTGTCTATAAAGATAAAAGTCATTTTGAGATGTGTACAAATTTGAGATTTTTTCGCTCAGAATACCAAAATTTCTTACCTCATATTTTTGCTGCATTACTTCAACATTATCAGGATTAGGCTGAAATGTTTGAAAGATCTTTTCTTTGTCGTCCATCCAGGACTGGAACTCACCACATGTGCTGTAAAACTGATAGAGACGGACCATTTCTTGCAGTGCTCTTTTCCTTCTCTAGAAAAGAAAAAAAATATATAAGATAAGATGCCCTGATATATAGTATGAAATTCTGATGGCCACTTGCTGTTAAAAGATCTGCTACCTTAGCAAGTTCCTGAAGGTTTTCATAAGAAGATTCAATCCTTTTTTGGGAAGCTAAGATGTTTTCTGGATCCATCTGAGGATCTTGCTTGGCCCCCCCAGCTTCTGATGACATGTAGCTTCTTTTTAGTGGTCTGCTTTTCTCCTGCGTTACCATTGCAATTAACGGTTTCTTCTCCTGGTGCTGAAAAATAACACAAATAATGGCTCCCATTTCACTCATTCATGCATTGTGCAACAAAACCCAATTGTACAAAAAAGAATTTTCTGATAGTTCTATCCTTTTTTCGATAAATCTTCAGTGCTACTATACCTTGCATCGTAAAGAGTTCCTGATGTCTATGGTGGAAGTCATGGCCAGGGATAAAATCGTCCCCGGCATTTTATGGCAAGTGGCCTGCAGGATAAATGCTCTCTTGCAGCATGTATCCAGATAGCAGTGGTATATTAAACTGCATCTGCCGCACAAGCAGTGCTAAAAGTACATGGGAGGCTCAGGCGCCATAGGGTACTGGACAGAACAATGGAGGTAATTCTATAATGTTGATGTTTTCTCTCAGCAAGCTCGCAATCTCTATATAACATAGGAAGTAGATGTGTGGAAGGGGTTTTTTTTTTTAACAGCTCAGCTACAGCAACAAGACCTATCAGAAAATGTATAGGTGCATGTTAATTTAATGGCATTTAATTAAGAAGGAGGAAATACAAATTACACTACTTAACGAACAAGCGAACGGCGGTGTGCCAGTTTCCTTAGGTGAGGGGGAAGCTGGGCACCGCACCAGAACGATCTGCCTGGCAGCCCACGTCATGGCTCCCTCGCGGCAGTACGGCTAGGTACTGTCTTGCACGGGCCGCCGTGCTTTACGGGGGGGGGGGTGGTAGGTAGTGCACTGGCCATCACGCAAACAGATTTCATTACAGCCAATGCCGGCTGCTTCACATTTGCACCAATTGTTTCAGAGCTCATGTTTCAGAGCGTGTCCATTAAAATAAGATGTCTCTCGCATTTGAGAAATTGGTCATGTAAGTGTTGTTTGTAATAAACGGTTATGTATCATTTAGCTGTGCTGTTTTGGCCTCTTTACGCATTCCTCCTACGGAGCGGTTATGGCACAATTCAAGCTGTTTAGTTAGTTAGGCAGGTAGATGGTAGTATGTCATGTAGCTAAACACGTCACAGGTAAGCCCTGACCACAAGTGTGAAGGCCGATTTATTGGCCTGTATTTGTGGAAGGGGCGTTAGTAGCACTTATATACCAGGAAGGGGCCTCCCTTGGGTGTGACGACGGTGCTGTGTACCCTCCCAACCCGCCCTACTTTCATAAACATCTCACAGGGTATGCCCTCTTTAGGCATTCCTCCTACGCAGCGGTTATGGCACAATTTAAGCTGTTTAGTTTAGTTAGGCAGATAGATGGTAGTAGTCATGTAGCTATACACGTCACAGGTAAGCCCTGACCACAAACACAAACGTTAACGTACCATGAGTGGTACCTTGCCGGCCACAGTTTGCGCCTGGTCACTGAGACGCCTGACTTCCATGGCATAAGCAGCAATTTCTTTCTCCAGTCGCAGGTGGCGCTGTAGTATGGACTCTGCACTGGATTCGTCTTTTCCATAGTCCTTACTGGCCAGAAGGGGTAGGTGTTCCCTCAACCACGAGTCAGCTTCATCAGCATCAGCAAAGTACTATAAGACAATATGAACAGACTGTGTTGACACAAGAAATTATAAAGGTCATAAAACACTAGTTCCCATAATTTGCTTTTGATTTCAATGTTTGAGCTCAGAAGAGGCATACTACACCACAAGGGTTAATTTAACACTGCGTTACCTCTCACCCAACAAATCGAAAATGATCATTCAGACTTAGCTTTCAATATGAGCCCCGATACCTGTTTGATGAGTAGAGCAAATTCCAGCCGGACTTTACAGCTCTTCACCTCCTCCTGTAATTGTTGCCATTGTTTCTGGATGTTATCAATTCTCGTTTGGATTTCAATTTGATCCGTGCGGCTCTGTTGGCATAACTCTTTGCCACTTCTCACCACCTTGGACAAAATTGACTGCCGGGAAAAAATCTCTGCTTCCAAAGCCTGGCAACATATTAAAAGATAGGAATTTAATATAGCTGCTATGGTCATCGCAAAGGTAAAGAAGGTAAAGTTCAAACATGCTGTGAATGTATGAGGAACTTATGAATAGAAAGAGACCCCTGGAGACGTATAGGCAGAAGGGGTTACATGACCCAGCCATGCACTCAGGAAGGAACTGGGGGAGGATTTGGGGTCAAACATCGGTCAGCGACTCAGTATCACCTGGGTGGGATTTATTTTGGAGGGAAAATATACTGTATAAATTTATGTGAAAATAACCATATTTATTATTTCAAACTGATATACAGAGGAGAGAAGATTCCCGCCCTCCCTCCCCGAGTCTAGGAGTTCAGCGGAGGAATGCTGCATTGGATTGCGTTGGGATCTGGCGGAGTGATCCAGAGGTCTTTAGACCTTGATCTAGTTTGTGGTATGGGCATACATTCATGTTGTGTTAGATGTTAGATGTTAGAGTGATGCCCATACAGGTTTTCTACATTCAAGGTGTTTATTGCCCCGACCCATCGTGTCCTGAGTTTTACAACGGCCGGTGGTATCTGGCGGGGCTGGTGTCGTCAATAGGACCATTAAGTTATGGTCGGTTCAGTTTTAAATTTAGAATTTTAAGACGTGTACATTTCTTTAATACTGTTAAATTTGAAGTAATAAACAATGTCGCGGCATTTAGTAAATAAATGCCGTGGCCAATTCTAAATCCAATGTGCCTCCGTGTCATTTATTTGGTGTTCGAACAGTTTATACACAGTGCCGTAATGATAATGTGTAGTGCATGGGTCATGTTATTCCTATATGCAGCATACTTATATTGTTAGTAGGGCACCCAGCAATGTGTGATAAGTAGAATTTTGTTGAAGTAGAACATGAAGCAGAGGAGCAGCGAAACTTACGTGAAATATTGAATGGGTGTCTCTTAGTTATTGTATTTGCCAGCATGATGTACCTGCAGTAAACCCAGTATCCACTACAGTTGTGTGTCCTAGCCAGACATCAGACACTAAGTGTTGGTATTAATCTGAGCCGACATGAGACGCTCTGTACACAAAGTCAGAGTATTGCAGCAAATAAAGAAGTATTTTGCTATTTTTACAGCAATGTATCACTTGCATAAGTACATGTGATGACATGTGCAGCATTAATATTTAGGCGATTACGTTGCACGCAGCATCATGTGATGATGCTGTGTCGGGCCTTACAGGTTGCGAGAACTAAGGGATCATGAGCAGGTGAGCAGTTGTGTGAAGTAAATGTACTAAACTGAAACTGGTGACCAGCTACATCACTGGTTTTTGTGCCTGCAACCTTACAGCAACCTATGCTGTGAAATCCTAAAGAGGCAGGGCTATAAAACTCTCTTTTACCTTGTGCTTCTGAAAAGATGCTGTGTTGTGGTTGAGATCTCTTCCAGGACTGAGCATTTGAAGCACCTGCCATTTCTCATGGATCCACGACTCTTCTTCCCCGCAGTCTCGGAAAAATACATAGAGTTTCAACATTTCCTCAAGCCTCGCCCGCCTGGAAAAGTGTGAAAAACCAAAGTCAACAAAGGGCGTTGTGGGGAGATTATACAGACACATATGTAAATACATTTCTAGCTAAGTAGCTTTAAATATTTTGGTAATGTCTAATACAGTGCCATGTTTTCCAAAATCATACAGACTAAGGATATAAATACTGAAGTACCTGGATTTGCAAAGGGACAGCAGGTTCTGATATAACTGGTGTAGGTTCCTCCCTTTGGTCTGCAGGACATCCACGCTGCCTACTTTACCCTGTTTGACCTCTTCTGCCCTGCTCAAGATTTGCCCCACTGTTTCGCCATACGCCAAGATCTGTGACTCATATAAGCTGTGCTTCTGCAGGAGATCCTCCACTTCAAGCAACTGTTTTCCATAGCCTTTAGAGCCAACTAGTTCCTAGGTGCAAAAACGCAAAATATTGCTTGATCGTGTGTATGATTAGTGAGAGAAGATTATGCTTTGAACGGAGCTATGTATCCACTAAAACATTTCCAATTTCATTACCAATGAAATGAGTAAAGTAAATTATGGCACCTGCATGACTTTCAGATCATCAACAATTCCATCAATGTCCCTTAGCAGAATGAGAATATGTCTCTTGCCTCCTAAGAAATCTTTGCGCTTTCTGAGTAGCTCCATAAGTTCACGCCATCCCTGCGAAATATCCTGTTGCCTATTTAATATAAAAAAAGAATAACACATGCTTATTTGACCAAAAAAACTAAATAAATTCTGAGTGCCTACGAGATGGTGTTACAAAGCTCAACATACACATCTAGAGGAAAGCTGCTGTTTGCTTAAAAGTTATGAGACGTCACCTGTGTGTCACATTATTCACATGCACAATCTGTTTTACATGTAGCCATGCATGGTAGAACACGCAAGTTACACAGAAATGGCACATGCCCTAACGCCTGCCTAGTGTACTGTTCTACTATACATGTAGGAGGTATGTTAGAGAAAGATAAAAACCATAAAACCTTCCCATATGCACAGTTCCTAACCCTAACATTTCCAATTATATATATTTATGTTTATATATAGACATTCAGTATTCACATACAAATGTCTAACTTAATAGCCTTTAACCTCCCAGCCTTACTTTTTCAAAATCTCTGCCTTTTTGTAATAATTCTCTTTCTCTAGGATGGCAGCAACTTCTGCAAGAGATCTGAATCTCTGTTCACGTGGTAGGACGTCAGTCTCAACAGCTTCTAGTTTTCTGGTGGCAGCCTCCACTTGAATGATGTTGTTTGGATGGAAGTCTTCACGCTGAATAACCAGCCTCATGTCTTGTAGGTATGTTGCTCTAAGAAAGGCCTTCTTATGGAAAGTCTGAGCCAACTGTTCCAGCCGCTCAAGCCGCATCATTTCCACTTGAAGAGCCTTCTCTCGCTCATGTTCTGCTTTTTCCAAGAAGGTCCAGTACCTCTCCACATCACTCAGCGACTTGCCCTCAGATGGAAAATATGAGCGCATATTGTTGGCCCGAAGCTTGGTGCGGATATTGAAGAAGCTGGCTTCAATTAAACCTTTTTCTTGGTACTTTGGAGGCTTCTCAACTGTACGGAAGGTCTTAAAGTTGAGCATGAGCTGCAGCAACCCATTTATTGTGTTAGGGAAGTGCCGGTCGTTTAACTCCACCACTTTCTGCTGTATCCATCGGAGCAGGTCGGATATCATGGACTCATATTGGCTTTTCAGATGCTCAACTTCAAGAACCAGGGACATAAACTGCAGTGATTTGTAAAAAGGAAAAACATAAAACTTTAAAAGAAAAGGATGTAGTGTTCATGAGGACTACATTTCATGAATTTATTTAAATCCACACATGAATTAACCCCAGTAGGTAAACGTATTCACCAATTGTGTTTTCCAGAACAATTAAGCAAAATTACAAACTATTATTTATTATCTGCCTTAATTCCCTCTACATATGTCTTGAACCTACGAAATGTAAAGGCTGAATAGGCACAAAACACCACCAAGATAATTATCTTTAAAAATGAAATCAAGCTTTTTATAACATAAAATTGAGCAACAGCTAAGCCCTAACGTAGTACAATCTGTATTTACTGCTATCCAAGATCATCAATTTGGGGGAACCAAAGCTTACTTGGGAGAGTTCCTTGGATCTAGTGACTAACTTAGAACTACTCAGAGATAAGAGCAGAGCTGGAGCAAATTCCCTGGGTGGTTTGCATAATGTTGGCTATGATTGTCTAATATTTGGCCTGTAAATTAGTCTAGATTCCAGTTTCTCTGTGACACTCCTAGACATATATCAGCCTGGCTAAAAGTCTTTCATTCCTTTAGCATGGTTCACGGTTCAGTATGAGCCCAGCCTCCAAGACAACTGTACTCAAGAATGCAAGTAACTCGGGTCTCCTGAATAACCAGAAACCTTTCTGATAGAGACCCTCCTTTAAATTTCAAAGTACCGTAATAGAGCAGTCACTCAATTCTGAAAGGAAACACTGGGGTTGTGTATAAAAAAGTCAACCTGGTGCAAGATTTAAAAAGTAGTCTCATCACCATTCCCACCAATGAAATATTCCTGCAAGATCACTTTTTAAACTTTTTACTTAGAATCCCATTTAAACATCTAGTCTCCATAAGAAAGGTGCATCTTTTAGTTTATTCCCTGACATTTTTCCACGCAATTAACCCACAGAATGGGATCTACACTTTGCTTTGTTTTCTCTACAAATTTACACAGTCTGCTGAGTTTCATCATTTAAAGTTTTAGTTGGCTATAATTGTATCTGTCTCATGCAGTGTTTGAAAAGGACGATATATGACTTAAACATTAAAACATATAAAATAGCTGTGTTGTTGGCTTTTTTCAAACTATTGACATAAAAACCACTTAACAAATCAGTGCAAATCACTAGAGAACCAGTAATATGCAATATTTAGAAAATAAACCATTTATCATTTAAGCTATAGCATCAAGTTTAATATCAATCACAACCACATTGAAACAATTATGAACAATCTGATATAGCTTATCCATTGTTATATTAATGAGACAATACATAAGTACACATTAAATGTCTCTGAGTGGTTCTTGGCATTTAAAAAAAAAAACAAAAAAACTTTTTGCTAGAGTTTTCAATCTTGGTGAATATTCTTACTTTCCCCCTTCTGCATTTTTTGCGTGTACCAGACAATGCATTAGTACAAGTAACTCTGCGTATTGCATTAGTAAATAATCATACTAAACACTCACAAAAGGTAAATATGAACCATACATCATATATATATATATATATATTTATGCGGACATACAGATTCTTTATGCTTTATCATGAACGGGTAGGTCTTCTCCCCCTGTGCCAGTGTGTCTTAATATGAATTAATATAATGAAATTAACCTCAGCTACGTCACCCACCTCTAGGGTAGGGGTAGGCACATCTTGCCCCTGCATCATTATTCCCCCCTTTATGCTTTGCCATCTCAGCCAGGACCTGCTGAACGATCCTAACAAGTGCATAGGCAGCTTTATAATACAAAGAGGAGGAAAAACACTGTGTTATCACCATCACGGATGGTTCCTCCTACTGACCAAGTCATCAGGTCAGCACAGGATTAAACTGTGCCTGCCTTTTAAAGGTGCACTTTTATCTAGCAGGCATAAAATTACATACTTCTTATTTTTCAAAACTATACCAAACATGTTTCCTCTTTTGACAGCAGTCATTGTATTGTTCTAAATATTTTGAAATAATACAGACATTAGGATACCGTCAAAAGTCCGTCTTTGTGTCAACATTCTGCCCCCACCCCTACAATCCTATTAGAAGGGATTGCCGAGGTTCAGTTGTCGGCTGTATAGATTATCACTCATTTTATAATGAACAGTAGTGAGCTGTTCACCAAAAAGAACAGTAAAATATGCAGTACAAACAAATTTGGCCAACAGGGCTTATCCTTTTTTGTAGCCAGTAACTCCCTTATGCATACATCCCATGAGAAGAAATGTTAGAACAAGAGGTCATAATCTAAAACTAGAGGTTCAGGCGCTTCGATGTAATGTTTTACTTTACTACAGTTTTTCTAGGATAGGTTAGTGGATAAGTGGATAAACGTCTCCTAGTAAAGTGGTTGAGGCTCATACAGTGAGGAAATTTAAACATGCATGGGATAGGCATATGGCCATCCAGAATCTAAGATGAGACCAAAGAATGATTGAGGTCAGAGTCTTTATGTCATGAAAAATGGGCAGACTAGATATGCCAAATGGTTTTTTTTTGACCTTCAGAGTCCTATATTTAGGAAGGACAGTTCACTTCCTCTTGGGGCCTTACGTATCCCAATAATGTGTATAAAAAAGCAGAACGTGTTTACAAATTTAAAAAGTGTAAGTAAAGCAAATTATTCTTCTGAAAGACTGTTACATAAATTGCTATGAACGAGCCACAAAGTTGCATCCAGTGTCTCAATGAAGCCCTGCCTTTTACATCCACCTCTAACAACGCCCCTTAAATCAAAAGTATGCCCTTTTGCCCTTTGAAAGTGTTGGATGGCAAACTTTTGAGGCATGTTTTGTGATCTTTGACATGCAAGAAACGAAATAAGGATATCAAGGCATTTTGTTGTAAACATGGTTAATACCGGACTCATTAGAAACACTTAAAAATAATTTTGTCTTAAACTTTCAAGACCCTAATCTAACCCTTTGTTTTATCCCAGGAAACCACAACAGCTAAAGGGACCAGAGAATGTCTATTCCCCAGGCATCTCCTAACTCGCAGTAACATGTTCATCACAGGCTTGTGAAAGACACTCTCCGCTGCTTGAGCTGTAGAACGTATAACGAAGCGAGGTTTAATGTGTTCTAAGTGTTCGCTGAGATTTGCTGCCACCCCCTGGCCACAGCTCTTACACTGACATTTTCTGACTCAAATGGAGACTCAAATACATTTTATGCCAAGAGGATAAAAAAAATGCTGTTTTACATTTGTTAACATTTTTATACTCTATGGCAAATAATGCCCTCTAAGGGTAGAAATCAAGCATAAGAATTGTTTAACGAGAGCATATGTGAAGCTTTGGGGGCTTCTCTAAGATTTTACTTACTCCAAGAGCAATGGTCAACTAGGTTCAGATCAAACTGACATGCAGGTACAATGTGCGCAACTTGCAAACACATGCGTCGGTGTGGGAGCCGCCACAGTTTACAAAATTACAGAAACTTATCATGTTACATACCACTTTTATGGCCTGAATAAAACCATAATAATAATTATTATTTTACAAAACCACACTCCCCATCAATGCAACTTCACTCATTTTGCTTCTACTTAGTTGTAGGGCTGCAACTAACGATTATTTTAATAATCGATTAATCGGCCGATTATTTTTTCGATTAATCGATTAATCGGATAAAAAAAACAATATGCAAATTTTTCGTTTATTTAAAAGAATTTTGCATTGTGCCCCCACCCCTTTGCACTGTGCCCCCACCCTCACTCTGCCCTGCATCCCCACCCCCACTCTGCCCTGCACCCAGTCTCACAGCCTGCCCTGCACCCAGTCTCACAGCCTGCCCTGCATCCCCACTCTGCCCTGCACCCAGTCTCACACCCTGCCCTGCACCCAGTCTCACACCCTGCCCTGCCCTGCACCCAGTCTCACAGCCTGCCCTGCACCCAGTCTCACAGCCTGCCCTGCATCCCCACTCTGCTCTGCACCCAGTCTCACACCCTGCCCTGCCCCCCCACCCCCACTCTACTCTGCACCCAGTCTCACACCCTGCCCTGCATCCCAACCCCCACTCTGCTCTGCACCCAGTCTGCCACCCTGCCCTCCCACCCCCACTCTGACCTGCATCCAGTCTCCTGGCCCCACTCTGCCCTGCACTCACATCCTGCCCTGCATCCCCTGCCCCCCCACCCCCTGTGCCGCGGACCCCCCACCCCCTGTGCCGCGGACCCCCCACCCCCTGTGCCGCGGACCCCCCACTGTGCAGCGCACCCCCCCCACTGTGCAGCGCACCCCCCCACTCACTGTGCAGCGCACCCCCCCACTCACTCTGCCGCGCACCCACACACACACTCTGCCGCGCGCACACACGCACACACGCACACACGCACGCACACGCGCGCACACACACACACACACACACACACTCTGCCGCGCACCCAGTCTCGCACATAAACATTCGCACAGACAATAGACATAAAGAGTACTTACCTCCGCTACGAACTTGTTCCACTTCCAACTTGATAGTAGACGCGCGTCACATCCGTCGTCACGTAGCTTGAAGAAGGCGGAGACTGCAGAGCGTGGAGCAGAAGCGGGGAACGCTGGCGGAGGTAAGTAAAAGGAGCCTAGTGCTCCAACGACGAATCGATCACTCGATTAATCGATAACGGAAATCGTTATCGATGATTTCCGTTATCGATTATTATCGATTTTATCGATTCGTTGTTTCAGCTCTACTTAGTTGTAATAATCCATACAGCGAAGAATACAGTTAAGTGCACTGAATGTATTCCTTTGCATGCTTGCCTGCCTACCTCCACTCATTCTCCATTTTACCAGATAGAAGACAGGGATCTCCATTGGTAAAACTCCAAATGGGAGAAAGGCCAGACATGAATTTGTGTGTTAGGAAGAATTATGTTTGATGAACTGACATGCTAATTTTAACTTATTTAGAACTATCAGGGCTGCCATCAGGGGGGGTACAATCCTTACAGTTGTAAGGGGCCTGACTGTCCTGGGGGCATGGACAGGGAGAGAAAGTCTCCATCTGTTGAAAACAAAAGTTCAGCACTGGACCACTACTTAGATGATTCCTCACTAGGGTGAAGGAGGCCAATCAGGAGAGACTACTTAACTTTCCTGATTGGTTGAGAGTTCAGAAGTCTTTCCTGATGGAACTCAATGTGGAACTCAGTGTAAGCTGCAGCCAGCATCATGTAGGAAACCCACTGTGTGTGATATTGTGTTATGTGACTGTGTTTGTTTGTGTCACTGTGTGTGTAATGAAATAAAATGTGGTCACCCTAGCCCTCACTGATAGAGGAATCGCTAGTCTCCCTCAATGCTTTGATGTCATCTTTGTCCATAAATAGCTTCTGTGTGCAATCTTTTTGCTGCAATGACTTGCCAGTGCCCCCAAACAGCTTGTCTGTCCAAATTCTGCTCCCAAATGGCTTGTCTGTGCGCTCATACAACTTGTCTTTCCCATCTTTGAGCCAAATCGATGTGTCTGTACTCCCATTAGCGGGATCTTTGCCACCAAAACCCATGAATAGAAAAGAAAATCCTAGTGGTGTGGAGGGTGGTCATCTGGGGAGGGGGGCACTGACCATTTGTTCTGTAAGGGCCCCCAAACCATTTGATGGTGGCCTTGAAAACTATTAGCAGTATTAAAAATATAATTGCTTTAATGTGATTTAGCCTTTTGGCGAAAGAAAAAAAACTTTCAATACTTACATTGCCAATTCTCTTCTGTACGGTCTGACCTTGTTTCATCTTGGAGAAATAGTGGTAATATAAAGACACATACGTCATGATGGATTTTTCATCAGGCTGTGGGATCATCACATCCTCGGCGTCAAGGAGCTTGTATATCCCCAGCTTTGAGTCCGCTACATTGAAGGCATTGTTCAGATTGTACAGTGACTGGGTGGATTTAAGAGAATGGTAATCTATAAGATCTGGCCTAGGATACAAACACAACAAAAGGATGATCAAACAAAAGAATCTTCAAAGATCATCAAATAATAGAGAAAGGGAGTGGGGTCCCAGAAATCACTCTGTGGCCCCTGCATTTATGTATCTCGGAATCAGAGGAGGCTGTAGGCCTTTAGGTGCCCTAAACAAAGAGTTAGCGAGACCCCTTCTTATATACAATTGGTGCATGTGAATAATTATACGTAAACATAATGCATATGATTAATTTACAAAATCTGACATCAAAATGTTTTTAAAGCAATCTTAATGTATTAAAATGATAGTCACCTTTTCATCAACAGTTCCACCAAAAATCTAAAAAAAAAATTATTTTTGTGTTATTTTGCACAATCCAATTACCTGTGAGCGTGAATCAAAGCATTGAAAGCCAGTCCATCACGCCAGCTTCTGGAGAAGTCCTGCACGTTCACATTGGAGTAAGTGGCTGTTTTGCGTTGACACCAAATAAGCAGAGCTTCCTTGGCAGATACTACGGCCGCGCTGGCACCAAACTCGTCCTTGTGCATTGTTACAGGAGAAAAGAGGCACGATGAGGCAAGAGTCATAATTACAACGCATACACTATGGAAAAATGCCTAAATCATCCCAAAAGCACCAAATATTTGAGCGAAACTAAAGCGGTCAATATACAGTTTCATACATTTTAGTTTTACGGCCAAACTGAAGCTTTCATTCTAGACTTTGTTGCTTTCAAGTCCCCACCTATTAAAATGTGTAATACTGATTCAAGACAGCACCAAGCCAATGTCCCCAATTTTGTGTAAAGCCATGAGAAAGGATGTGGAATCTCTGCTGAGATACAATATGTAGCCTTTAAGTATCACTAATACAACTGAATCAAGAATAAACAGCACAAACTACAAGCATTTTCATAAATACACTATATTATGTTTCTAAAACTGGATAAGCGACAACCACAACCTGAGGGTGGTGACCGCCCTGAAATTTAAGGGACAATCCAGCAGTTCTTCTCAAGATGATGACGCACATCTGCTACCATTAGTACAATTCTATAATGGCTATTTCAGTCTGTGAATGAAACATAGTATCACTAGGTATTAACCAACAGCAATACAACCAAAAAATAATGCTTACCTTGTCTAGAGTTATGGATGAAATCTGGAAGCGGAGAATGATAATCCAGATAAGGCCCAAAATTAATGTCCGATCTCCATCAACAATATTCTCTGGGCCTATTAACTTGACAGGCACCTAAGTAAAAAAAAAAAAAAAAAAGCATATTTAACTGAAAGTCTACATACAAATAGACAATAATTACATGGAGGTATTGAAAAGATTTGGATATGCACTGTATACTTAAAAAGTTGAGTGTCAATTTTGTTCCATTATAGAAAAAAAACCACATAATTAATAATAATAGCAACACTGTAGGGTGGTAAAAGAGTCTTATGGTTTTAGTAAAAGAAAAGAAAAGAAATGTTACAGGGTCGTAATGTCCAGCGAAGAAGAACAGAAGTTAATCTGTCTACAGCAAACTTTAAATAAAAAGGTATGCCCAACGTTCTTTAAATCTCCTTAGCAGACCAAGGGTTAATATATCACATGCCCTCTTATATTATTACCTTGGATTTAAGGAAAGTTAGAGCCTTGCTGTTATTTTCTAAGAAGTGCACCCTCATCTTTCCTCGAGCAGGCTTGGGCAACGGCTCCCCTGAAATGAATTCCAGTAGACGTAGTAAGTATATTCCATCCTGCAGATCGATGTATATGTCCTCAATCGGAATGCTGCCCTGTATGGGAAAAATAATATAAGTGAAGAATGTATGGTTACAATTGGACAAATAATATTATAATGAAAAAGCATTTCGATACCCCAATAACAGACTATGGAGTGGGGTTATATATATATATATATATATATATATATATATATGTTTGTTTGTTTTTTCGTTTTTTTTTTATTATTTTTTTTTTCATAAATGTATTTATAATTTATTGAGGTGATGATTATGACATCAAAACAAAATATATAGCCAATGCTTGTATGTGGGATCTGGACTTGATAGCTTGTATTACAGTGCCTTATTATTACATTATTATTACATTAATAACATATTAATATTACACATATGAACAGTTCCTAGGGCTCAGATGAAGTTTGTGAGAACTGAATACAATTGGGCATCTGCTCTATGGGGGACCCTAATAATAATAAACTTTATTTTATATACAATTGTATAGTGCAAGACATATATATTTGTTATCTTTGTCTCTTCTGTCATGTTTGGTTGACTAGGCCTGAGTGACTAAAATGTAATTCTTAAAGTTTAAAGAGGCCAGCAAACTTTTCCTTTTTAACTTATTCTTCACTGGTGATTTGCCAACTGTGGCAAGTAGTCCTGGGATCCACATGCCACTGTCCGTGGTTCGACAGTCACATGGGAAGGCTGGAAATTAAATTTACATTCTCACAAAAAGTGTAATTTATATTCTCACATATCTTTTTATGCTTGATTTTCACAAAAAATATAAATTCCCAATTTCACAAAAACATAAACTAAAATATAAATAACCTAAAACCTTATGAGATAGACCTATGGCTCCTGAATTCAAAACAAGACCAAGGACTGATTAAGGTCTGTTTCTCTATCAGGAAAAATGAGCAGACTAGATGAACCGAATGGTTATCTGCCGTCAAAGTCTATGTTTCTATGTTTTCTATGTTTACATGCGCAGGAGCGTCTTGCTATGACAAAGTTTGAACTGCCCAACCATTTAGCTAAAACCAATATATTGGCGAAATCTGAACAGAAGGTATTACAAGATGGGTCTTCAAATGAGATTTATTGAATATCAAAACACACAAATGAGTCACTGAAAAATGTCATCTAAAGTTGACGGTAGCAAAATATAGCTGGACTGTGGCCATTGCAAGCAAAAGATAAGAATCAGGGAGGGACTTTTATTTGAGATTAACATGCTACGAATGCTAGGAATGTCATGCTCTTTAAATTATAGGCTCATAGAAAATAATGAATTTGCATTCTAGAATGGAGAGAGCCTTAATCACTCGCAAACACATTTATTGCCACATAAGTATAGATATCATTCCCAACACTTTTATTGCAGGCTGTCGTTCAGAGGTCATATAACTTTAAAAGTGATCTCACTGCAACTCATACAGTTACTTTCTGTTCCAAAGTACTTCATATGCTGAGACAGAGCAAGGGTACTAAGGGACTACCTTATGGCCATATACAGTCTCTCACAAAAGTGAGTACACCCCTCACATTTTTGTAAATATTTTATTATATCTTTTCATGTGACAACACTGAAGAAATGACACTCTGCTACAATGTAAAGTAGTGAGTGTACAGCCTGTATAACAGTATAAATTTGGTTTTCCCGCCACACACACTTGACACCATCTGAAAAAAATAAGTTTATCTTGGTCTCGTCGGACCACAGGACATGGTCTGCTTGTCTTCAGCAAACTGTTTGCAGGCTTTCTTGTGCATCATCATTAGAAGAGGCTTCCTTCTGGGACAACAGCCATGCAGACCAGTTTGATGCGGTGTGTGGCGTATGGTCCGAGCACTGACAGGCGGACCCCCACCCCTTCAACCTCTGCAGCAATGGTGGCAGCACGCATACGTCTATTTCCCAAAGACAACCTCTGGATATGACGCTGAACACATGCACTCAACTTCTTTAGTCGACCATGGCGAGGCCTGCTCTGAGTGGAACCTGTCCTGTAAAACCGCTGTATGGTCTTGCCCACCGTGCTGCAGCTCAGTTTCACACCTGAGACCTTGTAACACTAACGAGTCACATGACACTGGGGAGGGGAAATGGAGGGGAAATGGCTAATTGGGCCCAATTTGGACATTTCCACTTAGGGGATGTACTCACTTTTTTTGCCAGGTTTAGACATTAATGGCTGGGTGTTGAGTTATTTTGAGTGAACAGCAAATGTACACTGTTATACAGGCTGTACACTCACTACTTTACATTGTAGCAGAGTGTCATTTCTTCAGTGTTGTCACATGAAAAGATATAATAAAATATTTACAAAAATGTGAGGGGTGTACTCACTTTTGTACCGCTAATAGGGGCCTCTTTAACCTATTACTGCATATATATATATATATTACCTAAAAAGGAAGAAAAAAATATTTATTTATTATTAGAATTCTACTCATGGAAAACAAGATAATTGTAAGTAAAATAACGAGCAAGCTAGATGTTTCCAAACTATTTTGCTGGAATGCACGAAACTGTGTGCCTTTATACAATGCTCTTAGTTACCATCATTTTAATATGAATGCAGTTATGATTCACCACCTAAATGGTATAAAGATAAGAAAGTCCACGGGAACTTCTATTTTCTTTCTCGGTTTATTCTTAAAAAAATGTAAACGTAACCTAAGTAATATTAGCATTCACAGTTTATTAACCCCTTCACAGGGTATTAACTGCTTGAAGTTTTATAGAACAGTATTTCTCAAACTGGGGTGTGTGTACAACACAAGGTACTTCCGAGAGAGCCAGGGGGTATATTCAAGCACTTGTGTAACTTTATAAAAATAAGAATATATTAATGGTACTCTGCAACATCTGGGTGCTAGAAGAATATATGTTACTATGCTGCTAAATGCTGAGAAACATTGTGCAAGAAAGGTACCATAATCTCCAGTTCGAGAATGCTATATTTGTATCATCAGGGGGTTTGAGCACTTTAAGTAAAAATCTTGACCTCAAAGGTAATAGATTTGCGAGTTTCAATTTGTATTTTACACATATGCACTACAGAAACAATGCAGAACTATACAGGAATCCAAAACTGAAATGGTGATCTGGACAGCTGCATTCTAGAAATTCTAGAAGCATCTAGCGGTAACAGCTTAACCCCTGTGGTAGACCACGCACACTCACAGAGCAAGGGTGCAGAGTGCTAAAGCATGTATCTTGTAAAAATCACCTGTCCGTCACTCACTGCAGAGGTTCTAACTTCCTCTGGAAACAACATCAGTACAAACACAGTGAAGCTTCATGAAAAGAGTTTCCATGGCCGACTAGCTGATCACAACTTGAAAATCACTATGTGCTATGCCAAGCATCGGCTGGAGTGGTGTAAAGCACCCCACTACTGGACTCTCGAGCTTCAATATCTGGAAATCTGATGGACGAATCTGGGTCTGACGGATGCCAGGAGAACGCTAGGCACTGGAATGTATAGTGTCTGCTGTGAGGTTTGGTGGAGGATGGATAATGGTCTGGGGCTGGGTTTGGTCAGGGTTTGGACACCTTAGCTCCAGCAAAGGGTAAAGTTAATGATACAACATACAAAATGCATTTAAGATAATTGTATGCTTTCAACTTCAACCGGCACCAGTTTGGGGAAGGCCATTTTCTATTCCAGCATGAAGCAATGTATGAAGCAATGTCCCTAAAGACATGGTTTGATGAGTTTGGTGTGTAGGAACTTGTTTGCCCCGCACAGAGCCGCTGACCACCTTTGGAATAAATTGCAATGCAAATAGCAAGCCAGGGCTACTCGTCCAACATCGGTGCCTGACCTAACAAAGTCTTTTTGACACAAGTCCCCACAGACACACTCCAAAGGCTTGAGGATAGCCACACAGGTAACCAATAATAAATTATTTCCAGTTGTAGACTCCAAAACAGGTGATTTGAGAGGCTACATAGATGGGCTGACAAGACTCATGTGGCAGGTATATCAAACCAAAAGATGAGGTTAAAGAGGGCACTGCTTATAAGATTACAATTTAGAAGTTATGCGAATATTGAAACTGCACAAAAGTGGAACACGCAGTTTACACTTAAAACTTGAAAGATAAAGCACATAGTACACAGAGCCAATAACACAAGCCTCTTTGATCAATTTATTCTCTGCTGTTTGGCCAGTAAGTTGATTAATATTTCTTTCCCAGCAATATTCTTCTGATATGCCCATGGGCAGCGTAAAATCCTGGATACAACCTACAAGCACACGCTAGTACATGATGTTCCACTCACGTGCTGTGCGTAGATGTTGTTCATCCACTTTGTGAATGTCTTCTTCTGCATGAACATGCGCTGCTCCTGTAGCTTTTTAATGTGCCCCTTCTCATATTCAGATCCCTCTTCGTCCATCTCAACCTTGACGGGATGGAGAATAAATATATTTTATGAAACATTACAGGAAGAACATAAGATCTCCAAAATGAATATTGCTGTGAACTATTCCAGAGGAGATTTCTACGTTGTGAAAAGTGCAAAAAGAGGTTTTTTTTCGTCACGAAACTGATAATATCTATGCTGTAATTTGAGTTTGTGATTTTTTTGTTACGAAGTGTATTTTTATCATTTAAATTAAATAAAGGCCATAATGCTTCCGTCTTACATATTGATATGATTGTATGGAGTATATAGCCTTGTTAATGTTCTTGATGTTAAGGAAACAAGGTTTGTAGACTTGAATATCACATGAATGCTCTTCACTTATAACACCCTTCTATTCACCTTCCTTTTAATGCAGGTATTACAGGTTTCTGTTTCTGTAAATTGTTAATCAATAAAAAATATAGATATTATAAATCCAGTGGCGTCGCTACAGGGGGGCAAGGGGGGGCAATTGCCCCCCCTACGTTATTCCTTGCCCCCCCGCCGAATTTGTAACCCCTTGACTGCTAACGACGGCATCGTGCCGTCGCTAGCAGTCCCAGTCAGGTGCTAATGACGGCACCATGCCGTCACTAGCACTACCTTACCTTGATGGAGGTCTGTGGACCTCCATCACCACCTACCCCGGTGAAGGGCATCACCGGAGCCACCCGATCTGCCCGGTGACGTCTCGCGCAATGACGCGATGACGTCACCGCGCAACTTTATTAACAACCGACAATTGTCAGTTAAAGAGGTATGGGGGCATGCTGCTTAGATGCCTGTATCTCAGGCATCTAAGCAGCTACATACCCCCAACATATACCATTGGAAAGGTAATCGCCTCGCCTTTCCAACGGTATATAGCTTGTAAAAAAATAATAAAAAATATTAAGTTAAAAAAATAAAAATGTAAAAAAAATGATTTGGGGGTCTCTAAAGGCAGATAAAAAAAGATCAAAATTGCCTAGAGACCCCCAAATTATTTAAACAAAGTAGTTTAACTTAAAAAAAAAAAAAAAAAGTTTAAGTATTCTAGCTAAATGATCACTGTGGTAGCCAATGTTACCACAGCGATCATATAGCTATAAAAAGTCACATTCCCTTTTTAAAAATGGCTGATACTAATTTTTAATCCTATGATCCCTTTGATCATGGGGTTAAATTTAGCCAACGGTAGAGGGAGGCAATTTTTGAAATCCTGATGAACTGCAAATATTATTAAAATCAGCCATTTCGCCTGTGCGGTACGTGAGTAACCATCTCATCCCTGGAGCGCCTTGCATTTTTACTGCAAAACTTATTTTTGCTGTAAAAGTGATTTTTTTTTCTCCCTTTACCATCATTTCTTTGGGATTGTAAAGGGAAAGAATGGTGTGTGTGCGTCTGTGAGTGAATGTATGGAAAGAATGGTGTGTGCTTCTGCGAGTGAATGGAGATATGAAAAGCGTGTGAATGGTCAGTAATTAGGGTTGAAGCCTTGACGTGGCATTACTGCTCACGTAGGAAGTTAAATTATGGCACAAAAAGTACACATTTGCAAAAACGACATCCCTTGGCGCATCAAATGAGGGGCTGCATGTGTTTCTAGTACAAACATGGAGTGCGCAAGACACAAATGAACATGTCGCTATGGATAGAAAAAACATATTTTCTAACCAAAGCGACATATTCCATCATTATTTGTGCACTCAACTTTTGTCCTAGAAATACATGTAGCCCCTCATTTGAAGCTCCAAGGGGCGTAGTTTCTTAAAATGGATGAATTGTCTGAATGAGGGAGAGCATGAGTTAATATGTGGATGAATTGTCTGAATGAGGGAGAGCATGAGTTAATATGTGGATGAATTGTCTGAATGAGGGAGAGCATGAGTTAATATGTGGATGAATTGTCTGAATGAGGAAGAGCATGTGTTAATATGTGGATGATTTGTCTGAATGAGGGAGAACATGAGTTAATGTGATTGTGCGTATCATAGATGTATAATTGTGAAAGGGCAAATATGGCACTAGCAGGATGTTTGAGCCTTGGGGACCAAGATGGCACAGGCAGGGTGTATATGGGACAAAGATGGCAAATCGTATGTGTGTTATCTGGGTGTGCAACCTGTGATCTATCCCTGTAATTTAGGGGGTTTTAAATATACCATTAATGCCGTGTTTTTATGTGAATTCCAATTGATCTATACCTGCAAAGCTGGGTTTGTGTGTTCTTCTGTAGATCCATATCTGCTATGCTATGTTTCCATACATTATTTATGTATACCTGCAAATACAGGGTTTGTATGTCTTGTTCAGTTGATTAATACCTGCAATGCTGTTTCCATGTATTTATTTGATCTATACCTGCGATGCTACGTTTCATATATTATTATTGTATACCTGCAAATACAGGATTTGTATGTCTGATTCTGTTTATTTGATATATACCTTCAGTGCTGAGATCACAAGTGAATTTCAATTGATCTATACATGCAAAGCTGGGTTTGTGTGTTAATGTGTTGATCTATACCTGCTATCGGCAACAGGGTCTAATATTTATATATATATCGGCAGCAGGGACTAATATTAATTTATATATCGGCAACTGGGGCTAATATTAATATATTTGGGCAGCAGGGGCTAATATATATATATATCAGCAGCAGGATCTAATATTAGGCCCTTAAATCATTTAGTGCAAAAGTTAAGGTATTGTGTTGTTTAAAGGATTTCAAGGATTAGTCTTACTAAATTGTGGCTTCAGGCTTCCCATGTTGAATGATCAAGTATTGTATTGTCCAATAACAAAAGTATAATTCCATAGCACATTACTTTTGGCAATATATATATATATGTGTGTGTGTTTTTTCAGTGGTATGATTTAATGGTGGAAATTATTAATGCCCCCCCAGTTTGACTGTGGTATCTTGTGTGCCCCCCCTATATATTGTTTCTAGAGTCGCCACTGTATAAATCGCATGACCAGTGCCACACTAAGCAGCTTTCTCAATAATACCTCTCCAAACTGAACGTCTCCCTCTTTACCATCCCAAAAACAGACCAGAAAAGGGTTACTGGATGTAATCCACATAAGCTTTATTAAAACCACAAAGTTGCCTTTTAATGGTAGCAAATAAACTTCACGTACATTAATGTGAAACACCATACAACATTTTTCAATGTTGTATAACAAAAACCGATTGAGATTATAGTTTGCAGAATCAGAGGCAGCTAAGTACACCATACATCATAGTTGAACCTGGGGCGGACTGGGGATAATGAGGCGACCCTGGGACTTTAAGACCAGCCACCTCCTAGTGTAGCTGGATATGACAAACCGCACGTCACGTCACATTTTTATGCTCGAATATTGTGTGGCCAAGCATAACCTCCCATTGGCTGCACCCTGCCGCACCTAATCTGCTGTTGGAGAGGCAGAACGGTTGAGTATGGATCAATGCCTGGTGTGCCAGGCCTGGTGGAACCTCAGTGTTCACCTAGGAAACAAGTGCTTCCATTGATTTCTAATAGCTAATAGAGAAAGTAACACAGAGCCTGGGCAGGAAGCTTTCTGGTTTTAGTAGAAGCAGCCAGGGAGGAGGAACATTTGTCAGAAGTCTCCAATAACTAAAGAAATCAGTCAGTAATCTACAGGCAATACAATTCCTGACTGCTCTCCGTACTTCAAAATTGGGGTTTTTGTGGCCCATGGTTGGCTTGACATTTTGTCCAGTAATCTCAGACAGCCGCTGCATCTAGATTTAAAGAGGCTCACTCGAAAAAGATACAACGTTTAGCGGACAATATGCACCCACACATTTCTTCTTTTATACAGCTTTTCGGTATAATCATAGAATGGTTTTACCACATCAGTTTAAAGGGCTGGATGCCACAAATGCCAGGACTTTTCTGTGGATCGCACTCTCCTTCATAGAGCCGTAGCTAGCTACTTTTGTGTCTGAGGCAGGAATGGAAAATTGTGCCCCTCAGCAATTTTTTTACAGAGGTTATTTTATTTACGCTGCCCTTAGACACCTGCCTCTACATACCCCTGTCCATAAACACACACATACATACGCTGCCCTTACACACCTACCCATAAACACACATATACACATACACTGCCCTTACACGCTGCCTTTACACACCTGCCCATAAACACACACATACATACACTGCCCTTACACGCTGCCTTTACACACCTGCCCATAAACACACACATACACATACACTGCCCTTACACACCTGCCCATAAACACACACATACATACACTGCCCTTACATGCTGCCTTTACACACCTGCCCATAAACACACACACTGCCCTTACACACCCCTGCCTTTACACACACATACACATGCCAGCTTGCAAACACACAAATACCTACACTGCTCTTACACACACCTGCCCATACACACACACAAGCTTACAAACAAACACACACACACACACACACACACATACACTCACCTTTCACCCATTTCTCCCCATCTCTTACCTTTCTCATTTTCCATCCTCCATCTTCCATTCTGTTGTGGGAGCGCAAGGTCTGTCATTTCAGACCTCTGCTTTTGTGCTCCCTAATCACTATGTGTTGGCTATGGATGCAGAGCATGGGGGTATGATGTCATATCCTTACGCTCGGCATCATTTGCCGGCACATAGTGTTTAGGGAGCACGGAAGCCGAGGTCATAAGTGACAGACCTCACGCTCCCTACTATTGGGCTGGTTAGAGGGGGTTTGTGATCTCCCCAACCAGTCCTGCAGGCTGCAGCTGCTGAGTGGGTGGCTGTGCGCCCCTCGCAGCTGTGCCCGAGGCGAGTGCCTCTCTTGCCTCACCCTTCCTAAGGCCCCTGTCCTACAGGCTACACAAAAGCTGTGGATACAAAGGACTACCAATAGCATGCCATTTTATTTGTCAAGGTTAATTAATGAGAGAAAATGTGCCGTTATCAGAAAAGGCCTTTTAACCTGCCGTATAAAAATTCTTCAGGATGACAGCTCCTGGCAGCACAGACTTCTTTCCCAGCTCAGCAATGGGAATGCTATGTTAATCAGTCCCTTGTGGGACTACAGCTGTTAATGTGTCTAGGATGTGAAGTGGGGAAAGCTAGCTAAAGAATGTGATCTAGTGTTACAAGCAAGAGGATTTCCTATTTCTGGGGATTAGGCTAAAATTCTCAGATCTGTAAATCGTATTAAGAAATAAAAAGGGTGTTTCCCTCAATTTAAGCTCCTAGGAAATAAATGTAGAATAAACAATGTAAGTTTTTGTTTGTGTGTTTTTGTTAATATTTTATTAAGAAATTATTTGTATGATATTGTGACAGAATGACCTGTCATACAGGGGCCCAAGGTACTCAGAGATGGCTCCAGCCTGGCTGCCAAACAGGCAGGAACTCCATTGTTTAATTAATCCCATCAATAGGATTACTGACTGGGGATTAAAGGTTGGGTTGAATACATGTATCTGTTAATTTATGTTAATGAAGTTCTGTGGCTATATGAGTCTATGTTTTACTACAATAAGCTGTTCATTCCTGCTTTACTCAGTTCAAGGTAGTTGTGTGTCTACTTATTGGGTACACATAGCAGGGTTCCAAGGTGCGCATGCTGACTGGTGCTGGAAGTGATTCCGGGGACAACAGGAGGATACATGTGGGTGATCTCTGGGAGTTACTACAGCTCTCTTGGTGAACCCGTTACAGATATGATATATTATAAATTCAAAGACATGTTATATGTGGAAATATGTAAATAAATAAATAAAAATATATTTTAAAAAAAGGGTGTTTCCACTCACCAAGCAAGTGTATTAGAGTTCGAGGATAGACAGAAATCAAACCCTATTAGAAGTAATATAAGGGGAAAGACCTGTAATATAAAGAAAAAGCAAACAAAATATCAGCAACAAACAGTGCTAAGCCAATAATAATCAGTTCACATACAAACAAGCTTTCATAGGATGGTTTTAGTAGTGATCATGGGCTGAATGTCTGTTATGCCAAAAGATATAATTTTTGATATTATGTTCCGTGTATATTATACAGTCTATACAATATAATGGAAAATATTGTCTCATACCTTTGGAACTCACTTTCATCCAACCTCCAACTTTTACCCTCCACTTCAATATTCAAGAAAAACATCAAAATCTACTTTTTCAGATAAGTTTACAACCTTTTTTAGCCACAACTTATTTTAATTGCCACTGATACGTCCATGTTTATATAATTGTCACATCTCTCCCTCTTTATCTATGCCTTTTTATGGACTGTAGAAAATGTTGTGTAAATTGTTGGTACTATATAAATAAAAGAAAATAATAATAATTACAGTATAAACTTCATCCAGCAGAACAAAATACACCTTTGGCAATATGGCCAAGTGTACAACCATCATCTTCTGAGCTCAAAGCATGTCGAATTTCCAATGAACTTTAGGAATTCGAGGCTGAGACACAAGTCATGTAACAGTGGGCGAGGAATCAAAAAAGTGATATACCATATGTCGTTATCTGAATGTCTCCACCTAAAATTGCTAAAGTGCATTGGACACTGTGCGTGTTTTTGGATCTCAGAGCAGGGTTGTTATCAGACATGCTTATGTGTTTTTTTTAGTCCAAGAACCTCATTAAAACGATACAAAATGATACAAAACAATATACAAATTACAGTAACACCATACACTTAACATTCTTTTGTTCATGGAGGTTAACATCTACCTTTGGTGGGGAAAGAAATTAGAGAATACAATTGATGAACGAAGGTGAGCTATGTGGATGTAGAAAATTACTCATTATCGGGTAAAAAAACAGTGTGAATTAACCCAAGAATATTTTGAATTTCGATTATCAATTGCAGTGTATAGCAAGTTGTTATTTGCAGAATCAGGTATGTTCATATCTGGTAGAAGCAGAAGGACCAAGGAAGTTGTGGGTCAACTACCCCCCGACCGTTATCCTCAACTGGAAGACAAGCTTACTTCTTCAGCAGAGCTACTTGATGGGTGCAGACATTAAATATGAAATTTAATTTACTAGCGATAGTGGCCTAAATTACGCATATGTTTTAAAATCAAGGTTCTAATCAATACCAAATATTTTTTTTATGGGGAAATCAAGTATCGCACATATAGGCAGAAAAATAAAACTGCAAATGCATTGGTTGTTGGTGAGGCAAATAACACTGCTACTATTACAGGTATGTTGTTGTATAATAATCAGACTGACTTCAGGTCTCACTAGGGTAAAAGCAAAAAGTTGAAACAAACGCGTCATTATGTAACTTTAAATCATGTAGGTTTGATGAATGTATCATAAAATTAAATGACAATGCTCAAACAGTATTGCTTAATATGCCTGTTGGACCAATAACCCACTTAAAGTTATGTTGGCCTAATGAGAAGTTCATTATGGGGAAGTAAGTCTGAGCCATATAACTGGGTGTGTTACATGGGACTCATAAACCATTATAGAAGTCGCTACATATAAAGTTCAATAAACTATACCGTGTTAACATATTAAGTATACTAAATACCGTAATACAGTATAAACGTGACATGTTCACTTTTACATGAAACGGTTAACCACAAAATATATGTATATCGCACTTTGCACTTTCATAAGAATCCAGTAACAGTAGTTTATTTTTTATTTTTTTTAAATAGAAGGAACAAGGAGCAGAATCCCTTTTAAATGGTTTTAATGTATAGTATTAAGGAGTCATCATAATGTAAATTTCATTCTTTCAAGACATCACAAATGATCACGTCTTAAACCGGAACCTTGTTTGTAAGAACTATGAATTCATCTGTATAATTCACACACATCAATATATTCATTAGACATAGTGTAAAGAGTGGAGATAATTCAAGTAACCTTACATTAGCCCCCAATAATGCAATAGTAATCTCAAAGATAAAATACTGTCAACCATACCATAGGGATCATACGGATATAACAATTCCATTCAATTGATTCTAATTATCAAGTAGAGCACCAGAAGCTAATGTGCGATTACGAGTACCACTGTTCATTTAAACAATATGTTAAAGTGTTACAGGGTAAAAATTACTTACAGGTGTTAAGTCCAAATGATCTTTCTGTACGACAGGAAAGTTAACCTGTTCCTTCAGGAGACTAAAGTAGGATGTGATTGACTGGGTGTTTCTCGTAGTTAAAACAGTTAAGGCAGAATGACCTTTGACTGCGGTTATTGAGGAAAGGCATTTACAACCTAAATACAAAGGTTTCAATTTTTTTTTAAAATCATTTCTATTAGTGATTAGTGTGAAAATATACCTATACTTTACACTGAAACAATGTCTATGCATCCTAAGCTCCTAAGTGGCCTGTGTCCCTCTTCCTTCCTGATGTCTCTAATTTCTAATAGTTTAGAACAGGGGCGTCCAACATGCGGCCCGCGGGCCAAATGCGGCCCGCGAGACCTCGAGGTGCGGCCCGCGTAAGATCGGCAGCCAGGGCAACCGATCTTACGCGAGCCGCACCTCAAGCCCTGCTACTTACTTGTGGGAGGGACTTCTGGACTGCACACAGAGGAAGCGGAGTTCACCTGACATCCTACCTCTGTGCTTTAGCAGAGAAGGCAGAGGGAGGCCGCGCCCCCTGCTGAAGTCTGTAAGCGGCATCGAGGAGCTGCCTTGCAGGTAAGGAGGTGGGGAGGGTGTTTGAATGAGTGTGTGTGATTGAGGGAATGAATCTGTGAATGAATGATTATATGAATAAATGAGTGTGTGTGTGTGATAGTATGGATGTGTAAGTGCTGGAACCTAGGCATGATGGGACTGTGATTGCTGTTAGCAATCACACTCCTATCATGCCAAGTCAGCCAGTACATGCTGAAACCTGGCCAGCTGCCCCCCTTGTGTATTGATGCTGCCAGCAGTATGGGGTCTGCACTTACAGCCACCCTGTACCAGCATGTACTTGCTGACTTGGCATGATAGGAGTGTGATTGCTAACAGCAATCACAGTCCCATAATGCCTAGGTTCCAGTATTTACTGGATGGATGTGTAAGTGCTGGAACCTAGGCATGATGGGACTGTGACTACTGTTAGCAATCACACTCCTATCATGCCAAGTCAGCCAGTACATGCTGAAACCTAGCTAGCTGCCCCCCTTGTGTAGTGATGCTGCCAGCAGTATGGGGTCTGCACATCACTTACAGCCACCCTGTACCAGCATGTATTGGCTGACTTGGCATGATAGGAGTGTGATTGCTAACAGCAATCACAGCGAGCACAGTCCCATCATGCCTAGGTACCAGCATTTACTGATTGCCTGCATTTACTGGTTGCCAAGTCATATTGCTAATTTTGTCCAATTGTGTGTTACCTACTTTTATTAAAAATGTGAGTTTTTATTATTATTTGTAAAGGTCATTTTCGTTTTGGCTAAGTGAACCCTGAATGTTTTGGTCCAGAATTTTCATTTTAGTTCATCCCTAGAATAAATCTAGGGAATCCTGAATTTGTAGTCGCAAAACTTTCTAGGCCCAGAAATCAGTGAGAGGAAAAGTAAAGGTTTTGTGTCATTTTACTTTATTTTAATCTGCATATTTTATTAAAGGCCATATTTTTTGTCACAGTGAAAAATGAGTGCGGCCCGCGCACGTATACAATTCTGATGAAGTGGCCCACTGCAGAAAAAACTTGGACACCCCTGGTTTAGAATGTTTGCCGAGTATGAGAGTATCACAGTATTCTACGGTCTTAAACACAACAGTAACATGACCTCATTTACAATACTTCATACACAGCTATCAAAACGTCATAAAGTAACATTACAATCCCAGTAAAGCCAATACCGCTAACCACACCCTGTAAAATAAGGCCATCAGTTGTTCCTAGAACTAAATAATGGAACCATATCAGGAAACCCAAGGAAAGAGCAACATTCATCATTAATTAAAGGCCCGATATTTAATAACTATCTTTGGTAAATCTACCATCACAGGCTCATATTCTGCAAACTACCACAACTCTACAGTTCCTATGTTCTGTAGGTTCTGGTTCAAACAGAACAAAACATTTAGCAAAGGAGAGATGTCATGACTTAATAATACTAAGAACAAATTCAGAAGATATACATACACATACGCGCACACACGCACAGAAATTAAATAAATGAACACTTCAAGTTGTTGGCCTAGAATTAATCAATCAAATATTATATAAAGGTTATTTTGATCCTCAGGTCTCCAAGTGAAATGAAACCACGTTAATCTAAAAACATTTGGGTAAATAGTAAATGTAGAAAGGTGTCTCATCTCCAACTGCTTGTAGAGCAATGGTGCTTCCCACCGATTGATGTTTAACAATGCTGCTTTCCAGCAATTAAATTCCACAGTCACATAAGCATCATTTGTTTAGTATACAAGGTGTTTTCCCACTTAGTATTGCCATGTAGTTAAGTTAAATGCTTACATTCACCAGCATAACTGCATGATGGCATTTAAAGAAGTTTTAAAAAAATGTTCATAAAGCTCTAAGCACCAATCGCTGTGTGATTTTATTGAGCTTACCCTACATAATACAAAGTTGCATTCTGAAACAAATCTCACTTTCATTGGAGCCCAAAGTACTGGTGATTCTATGTCAAAAAACATCTCTAGATTCCAAAATTTGCAGCGGCTGCACTCCCCATATGGATTTGCGGCCCCATCCTTCCCTCCTTGGCTGAAGCCTGCAGGAGGCCCTGATCTTCCTAGTTGCCCTGGGGAAATACTAAGGGGGAAAACCACAGGACTCTAAGGATTGATGACAGTAGGTCATACATCACCTCTGCTTAAAAAAATATTTCTTAGATCTGACTTTAAACTGGGGAAAAAACATAGCCATTCGATCAGTGGCGGAATTTAATTTTTCTTCCTGAGACCTTGAAGTGGATAAGTTTGCAGTCCAACATTGGAAAGCACCTCTTTATATTCTTGTGCATAAAGACAATATCACTTCATTTGTGGTGTCCCAGCCTCAGGTCTTTCTTCCTGTGGTGGTTGAGATGCTGAGTTCCATCACTGACTTCAAAATTAATTCAGTCCAAAATGTTGGGTTTTGGTCTGAGGATGCTCTTCCCTTTCTCTGGTGCAGATCACCTCTGAAATATCTGGACAAACATTTGGCACCCAACTCAAAGCACTCATACAGCCTAAACAATGCTACCCTTTCCTATTAAGTAGTCAGGAACCTTGAGACCTGATCTCGCCTTAATTTCACTTGGCTTGGGCTGGTACTCCCAATCATCTCTAGTTTTGAGGCTGTAGATTGTTGTCCAGATCTTCTAAGCCATGGGTGGCACTCAAGCTATCCCTCTCCAATTTCCACATTATATTGGATTCGCCCTGAACATCACCTGCTGGAGATTAGGAAGCATCCCACAATTCCGGCTAATCTGGATGCATGTCGATGGTTGGTCAAGCACATAGACCTTGGCTCTCCACCAGCAATTCTATTGTGAATTAAACATAATCAAGAATTTCTTCCCGGGGCTTCTGCTGGGCCCTTCAGGGAGTATAAGCATCATTAAATAGAACATTACATATTCTAACGGGAACTGGGGATCTAGTGGGAAGTCCATGGCCGCTGCTGTCACCTTCCTTGTAGCGAATACTGGCTACAGGATGGGTAGTCGCTATGCTTCTCAGAGTAAGGGTGCTGCTCTGGGGAAAAGGGTCTCCCAAAGAACCGTACCACCAGTCATGACACGACACACCAATCAGGATTGAAAAGAACACTTTATTGGGAATGGGAATGTTTTTTGATAACTATTTCAGCAGGAAAAAGGGAGTTGATTTAGACAGGAAACTGAAAAGCATTAATATAATTAGCATATAACATACCAGCAAGGGATTATGTCAACATCAAACTAATCTACTCACACATTTAATGATGGCGAATACAAAACAGAGATGAAGGGATTATGTAAATAACACTTAAACATAGATTAGACCCCGAGTCATTCTTAACACATTTAGAAATTAAAACAAGGAGGGCCATCATACATAATATTACAATTTAAACCCTATAAGGTCAGTGGTAAAATCACACTCCCAATAATTTTCATAAAATGGCTGTCCAGATTTCTCCTCCCTCAGAATAGACAGACTTGTTGGAAAATCTTACAGATGTGCGGCGGGTCTGTCGGTGTACTCAGTGTTAATGTTGGGGATCGATATTTTTCAGCGCGATTGAACATGCATTTCTTCTTGCAAATACAGTTAACTTGAGGAGTTTCGAGGACTGCAAGACCATCCAAGCAGCAGCAGCAGCAGGAAGGCCAGAACACCAGGGGTTGGACAAAAGAATGATCAGGAGGTCCAAAGTTAAGGGGCAGGCAGAAACAGCACCAGAAACGTCGAAATAGGCACAGGTCAGGAACCAATCCAAGGGTCAAAAACCACAGGTAAGCAAATGCTAAGGGGATTGGGGTCAGGATACAGGCAAAGGGGAGCAGTGGGCAAGAATACACTACAACGGAGGAGCTGCTATGACGAAGCAAATATGTCATTGTTTGGTGCACTTTTATAGGGCTACCCATTAGCGTGCGGCATGCTAGCTTACGCTGCTACAAAGACCCACAAAGCAGATACCCAGAGATAAGACAACGGCGTACCCAACAGCACTGCTCGCTCACGCTTCCTTATAAACATTGCATCTCTGACCTCTACCTGCATCCCGGCATCTCAGATTGTCTGTGCGGATGAAGTTCAGACCCGGCCATTTGTGTTGAAGTTGAGTTGGGCACAATTTTAAACTTCTGCAGATCGATTAAGTTTCCTGCTGAGATGAGGGTGTTGTGCGCACGTGCAGTTAACTATTCTCTCATCTTTTACTCTCTCAATAGAGCTGACCACTAGACAGTACCAGCCACTAGACTTGTGCATTCGTCTTTGGGCGAACATGAAAACGAACACGAAGAGTGCGTTTTTGTTGTGTGTCCCGAAGAAACAAAGAAGCGAAGATAGCGGCCGCAAAATGTACATGAAGACGAAGACACACAACACGAAGAATCTTCGTGTTCGTCTTCGTCTACTAATCTCCCTGGTCCCTTCCCCATCTAGCCTACCTTATCTACACAGCATCGCAAGGGTTAACGGAAGCAGAAATCAGTAGGATCGCCGTCAGTGGTTAAGAGGCCGTGCGAACGACTATTGGTCGCCAGCAGGGGGCTCGTCTGCCATCAACCAATGAAGTACAGGTGTACTTCATTGGTTGATGGCAGAGGAGCCCCCTGCAGGCAACCAATAGAGTTGCTCGTATGGATATTTAAACTCCTGGCGCCAAAGCTGCGTAGTCTGTACTGCGTTAACCCCATATTAATCTCTTCTACAAAAAACGGCAAAAAAACAAAGAAAAAACACAAAGAATGTACATGAATATTCGCCCGAACCGAACACAGGAACGGGCAAATATTCATAAAATACAAAGATTATTCCCCCCACAAAGACGAACACGAAGAGTTGGCCGGCGCCCAAGTCTACTAGCCACCATTTAGCTCCCTTCTTACCTCACTGGATGTGGCAGACTGAAGACTATTTGGATCAATTAAACTTGCTCTGACTTTTTATAGTTATTGTGCTGTTCTATATTCTTTGCAGGACTTTATGTGAAGTGAAAAAGGCAAAAATATAAATAAAATCATAAAATGATTGTTTAGATGTAAAATATACATGTTCAGTCTTGTTCAAACCATTAAAAACAGTTTGATGTCATCTTATTTCCGGCTGCATCTAAACACAGGAGTTACAAATAATGTTCTTGCATTGGTATGCAGATTTCAAAGCTCAAGTTTAAATTTCTACTTAACAAGGCTGGAGAACTTGTGTATGATAGCGTGCCAGTTACAAGCCCGCTCCTCTCATTCAGAATTTTGGTGTGAATCTGGTGCTGCTCAACAAACTTTAGCTCAGAATTGTCTTTAAGAAATATTTATCCTCTTACATAGGTATTTATTTTACGTAGCCTCAGTTTACAGTGATTTATATCTACATCACACCTCTGTTTCATAACTAGCCTCAAATGACATTATGGCAGGTTTGGACTATCTTTTTTCTTTTATATGATGATTTTGGAAACTAAAAAAGAAATGTTACCAGTCTCCTTTTCCATTTAAACATTCTCAACTCATCAAGTTATTAACATGAATGTGCTCTGCAACATATACAATTATTCACTATTTAACAGACATAAAGCAGTGCCCTTTAGGTAGTATCCTTTACGCTGTTTATATAGTTGATTACACATTGTATGCATGATTATCTCTAACGGACAATTTGGCGGACGAAAATAAGTTAACATATGGCCAATCATGAAATTTTTTGATAATTAGGCTTCATCAGTGCATCATACATCACCGTATCACATTAACTAATCCAGAGTAAGCGAGGACTGTCTGTAATAGGTTATGAGGCTTTACACAGGATGTAATTGTGGTAAAATGAATATATATATATATATATATATATATATATATATATATATATATATATATATATATATATATATGTCCTTTTTTCTGGGAAGAAAATCAAGATGGTCTCGTGCATCCTCAAACCATTTTGCATCTCATTGAATAATTAAAGGTTCTATTAGAAGCTCTTTTCACTGAATCTCTATGATAACTATATAACCATAAAAACGTAAGACTTGGAGACATTGACTTCTTCTTATAGAGAGATCTATCACCATCTAGTGGCAAAAAATGGCAGAACAAAATAAAAGTAGTAGAGTCATGAGTCACTTTTTTTTTTTTTAGATTTAATAAACATTCAGCCTCTTAAAAGTCCAATACCTCTACATATTGCTCTTAGGAGAAACACTCTACAGGAAGCCCAAAGCCTTTCTCTGCGTGGACTTCATAAGCGTCTATGCCAATCAAGAGTGGGTATAGAGCCTGGATTGATGACACAGCTTCCCAACTTGGCCAGGACCTCCTAAACATGATGAGTAGTTTTGGCTTCACACAAACGGTCACATCTGCCACTCACGAAAGAGGCCACATACTCGACCTAGTGTTCCAACTTGAACTTGATATCCCTGCTGTAAAAATAAACCCAGTAGTATGGTCAGATCATCACTGCCTAAACTTCTCCATCTCCTCAGAGCGAACCAAACTTCCCCCTCCAAGGCTAGCCAAACGTCTCTCATTAAAGGGTTTGACTTCACCAATCTTTTTATCAAACCTCGACCTAACAGAATTACTGGGCACCTGCAAAGACCCCAACCTATTAGTCCAACAGTATAATAAGAGGGTGAGTGATACCTTAAACTTACTCCACTTCGCATTGAACCTATAAAAACCATCCGCCATGCTCCATGGTTTGACGACACCATCAGAATGCTGAAGAAAAAAGGCTGCAAGCTTGAAAGAAGGTGGCGTAAAACAAAGAACCAGGATGATAAGCGCTCCTTAATCGAGCACATTACCGACTACCAACTCTGCAACCCATCTTGCCTGCATACCTCCACAAATCTTACACAGTCCAAATGTGAAGATTTTGCAGCCTACTTTTCAGATAAGATAGCTTCCATCCGGACCTCTATTTCAAAAGGACAGCCAAAGGCATTACAGAGGTACAAAAACAAGGGTTCAAATTCCCCCACGCTGTGGACAAGTTTTAACATTCTAGGCAAGGAAGAAATCATCTCAATCTCAGAAAACCTGCGGGCAACCACCTGTGACTTAGATCCTGCACCTACATATCTCCTTCCTGCATGCTCAGAAACAGTAGGCCCAGTTTTTACAAAAATAGTCCAATGTTCTCTGGACTCTGGAGTTTTTCCAGACCTACTGAAAGAAGCAATCGTTAAACCTCTGCTAAAAAGCCTTCCTTAGACCCAGAATGCTTAAAGAACTATAGGCCCGTCTCCAACCTCCCGTTTCTGGGAAAAATCATCGAAACATGTGTGTTATTGCAACTAGAGGCCCATCTGTCAAGTAATAATATCTTTGATTCTTTCCAATCAGGCTTCAGAAAACGTCATAGCACTGAAACTGCCCTGGTTCGCGTTCTGAATGATCTCTTGATGGCAAGAGACAAGGGTGATCATTCAATCCTAATTCTTCTAGACCTGTCAGCAGCATTTGACACAATTGATCATAAGATTCTTATTGAGCGGCTGCAAGACCTATGCGGGCTGGGAGGCACAGTTCTAACATGGTTTAAATCATTCCTCACAAACAGGTCACTGAGGGTTTCATCAGGAACGTGGTCCTCAGCTCCCACACCACTAACATGTGGAGTACCACAAGGATCCATTCTATCGCCCACTCTATTTGCCATATACATGCTCCCACTCAGGGCCGGCCTTTGGGGTGTGCGACCTGTGCGACCGCACAGGGCGCAACACTCCAGGGGGCGCCGCCGCGGGGTCCGCCGCCTCCGGGTCTGCCGACGCTGCCCAACAACGATGCCGCCGCCGTGGGGTCCGCTGCTGCCCCCTCTGAACCTAGATTAAAACATCGTTTTTTTTTTGTTGTTTTTTTTACTTTATTTAAAATCCTCCATGTTAAATAAAGTTTTTTCTTAACTTTATTTAATATGATGTTAAATAAAGTTAAAACAAACAAAAAAACCCCCAATGTTTTCATTTATGACCCGGGCAGGGGCGCCGAGCGGTTGCTCGTGAAGTTCTCAGCAACTGCTCGACGCCCCTTACTCTCCGTGACTCAACATGAGATGCCGGCAGGACTCCTCAAGGTAAGTTAGGATAAGGAGAAGTAGGGAGAGGGGGGGTAGTTTGAAGGGGCAGAGGGGGGGGTAGTTTGAAGGGGCAGAGGGGGGGGTAGTTTGAAGGGGCGGGGGGTAGTTTGAAGGGACAGAGGGGGGTTGTTTGAAGGGGCAGATGGGGGGGTTGTTTGAAGGGGCAGATGGGGGGGTAGTTTGAAGGGGCAGAGGGGGGGTAGTTTGAAGGGGCAGAGGGGGGGTAGTTTGAAGGGGCAGAGGGGGGCTAGTTTGAAGGGGCAGAGGGGGGGTATAGTTTGAAGGGGCAGAGGGGGGCTAGTTTGAAGGGGCAGAGGGGGGGTGTAGTTTGAAGGGGCAGAGGGGGGGTAGTGAGGGGGGGCACCAGTGGAGTAGTTCGCACAGGGCGCCAGAACACCTAAGGCCGGCTCTGCTCCCACTGGGGGACATCATCAGGCAACATGGATTAAGATACCACTGCTATGCAGATGACACGCAGCTCTACCTTTCCTTTGCACCAGGAACGAAGGATCCAACATCTCTTTTCAACAGATGCTTAGCAGATCTCTTAGAATGGATGCAAGCTAGCTGGTTAAAGGTAAATCCTGATAAAACAGAAGTCCTGTTGATCAGAGGACAAAAGATAACTGGGCCGATCCTCGGAAATACTAACACAACTGGCATAGAATTCGGGGGTTCAGAGCTACTCAGGTCAAGTGAAGTGCGAAATCTCGGAGTACTCCTTGACAATGGTTTGTCACTTAAACGTCAAATCTCTGCTGCAACAAAATCTGCCTTCTTCCATTTGAGGAATATAGCCAGGATAAAGCACCTAATCCCACCAGAGGATACGGCCACCCTAATCCATGCATTTGTGACATCTCGTCTGGATTATTGCAATGCTCTGTATGTAGGCCTCCCAGAAAAAGATCTTCACAGACTGCAGTTGCCTCAGAACGCAGCTGCCAGACTATTAACAAATCAACCCTGCTCTTGCCATATTACACCTATTTTACGGTCTCTCCATTGGCTTCCTATCAAATGGAGAATTCACTTTAAGATAGGTGTGTTGTCATTTAAAGCCTTAAAGGACCAGGGACCCTGTTACCTGAAAGAGCTATTAACACCCTACATCCCTGCTCGCCCACTCTGATCCACACATATGTCTCTTCTCTCATTACGCAAAGTGCGCACAAAATCCGCCTCCAACGCATTCTGCCATGCTGCTCCCACATTATGGAACTCTCTACCACTTTCAATCCGAGAGGCTCCATCTTTAGAGACTTTTAAAAAAAGACTTAAAACCCATCTTTTCTCCCAATCCTTCAGATAATTCACTCTCTCGTATGCATATACCTGTAAAGTGCTTTGAGTCCCACTGGGAGAAAAGCACTATATAAATACTTGTTGTTGTTGTTGTTGTTGTTGTAGTAGTGAGTATTTCATATTGAATAGCTTTTGCAGTGACAACATGGCTGATGCCTATACCTGGAACAAAAATTGGCGGGACTGAATATCTTTTGTCATTACTGTTATCGAATGGGCAAAATAGTGAAACCTTAATTTTAAGCAATTTGAAATAAAATAGAAAACGTTAATGCAAAAGTCATTACAATGTAATAAGCAAAAGGACAGACCAGAAACAGGTTTATTTAGTATACAATACTCCAGTTCCAAATAAAATCCATGTTACGATTAGGTCTACATATTTTTTTTAATATATTAACAGCTATGGCATTTACATCAGAAATATGTATACAGTACAGGGATAACTGTTAGTTGTATCAGATGAACTGATAAAAAAAAGTTTTAGGACAAGGAATTACAGTCTACAATAGGAGGTTGCCATTTAATCCCTCAATTTGTCGAGTTTAACTGCAAAGTCCACTAGGCTTAAATGTGATTTATAGGAATCTTTAACAATGAATTACCCACTTCAAAACTGGAACGCTAGTTTCAACCATAATTCCCCATAGAAAACATATAGAGTCACATAAGCTTCTGAGACCTTGGTTGCCTCTTCTCTTGATGGAGTGCGTTAGATTTGAAGATGAGACCTCCGAGGTTCCAAAAGCCTGTGTGACTTTCTTGTTTTTATGTTGAACCACTAGAAAAAAAAAAAGTGTCAACTTAGACTAAAGACTATATCCATTTTCCTTATTGACCATAATTCACTAAACTTTCAATGTGAATTGCAGATTATGACCATTTAATTATTACTTAAGTCTCGTTTCCAGGACCAGGCAACCTCTAGACCACGAGGACCTTCATATAAATCTGGCATATAACTGGGAACGCACAAGAAATCCCTTTTTCCCCCAAGCATCCCCATTTTCAAACCCCTGATTACATGAAGGTGACCCATTATCTTCACTCCCAAAGTTTTTATTGTTAACAAGGGCCGTGCAATCATTCACGTCAGATCATGTCTATCTCCTGCAATGCTCAGTTTGATACTAGAGGACCTGGACAGTCGGATACTGCCTATTCTTACAAACTTCCAGAAACAAAATCAACAGAATGTCTTTCTTGCCCTGGCAACACATTGTGGTTCCGCAGAACGAACGTAAGAGCTGCTATGATTTCACATTTCAATCTCAGTAAAAACAATTTCACAGCAAAGATGTAGATCTTTCACATTTTAAACAACAGCTACCTACTGTGAAAACTATTTTCAAAGAATTATTCTGCAATTGTACTTATGCCAGAAAACATCAGTGTTTGGTGTTGGCCACAACAGATAACCTTTCAGGTCCGGGAGACACAATACATGCAACTGAGGTTTGTCGGCTTTTTTCATTATTTTACAAAAGTAATACGCAAAGCTACTTAAAACAGGCTTGGAATCACGTATCTGTTCAATCTGTCTGTTCTAGCCAATCTACAAGCAAATGTAAAGATCAAAAGAGAACGTGCTTGATTGTGTTGCATAAAACAACGTTTTGGACAAATAGCCGGGAAAATTAGTGAAAATATATATGGATAGCCTTATTCCCACTGACAAATACGCCATCAATGCTAGCAAATCATTCTATTCTTTAAAAGATATTCTTTAAAAAAAAATTGCGTACGTGGTGGAAAACACAAGGGCTTCCTTGTTCACAGTTATGTGGTTGCCAACGTGCTTATGCCCACTCGAAATGGAAAGAGTGGAGAAGTCCAGACGTAATAAGATGTCAGGGTGAGCTGTGACTCCCTATTCCATGCAGTATTGTCTGGATAGGGTAGGAGAGCCACTACAGAGATTTTTATTTTTTTTTTTATTTTTTATTTTTTAGAGAGATGAGTACATTTGGTTAATCATCCACATGTAGATCCTTGAAATAATTATGTAACAAAATATATTCTGCAGGACTATACAGAACAGACTGAACCAAGCAACTATTTATTTAATAAAAGGTTGTTTTTTTTTTGTTTTTTTATCTACTTATTCCCCAAATCCTACTACTATTCTTGGGCAGTGTTATCCCTGGTGCAGTTGGTTGATTAGGTTATCAGCCACTCAAAAATCAATTAGGAAAATGGATGTACCAGAGCAAACAATATGAAAGGCATTATCAGCATGTAGTAATTATAACACTGTCCAAACAGAACTCATAGCCCGCAGTGGCACTTACAGTGTTAAAAGCCTACTACCTCTCAAGGCATTTTCTAAACATGTGAAATATACATATGCGCGATTATTTAAGGCTGCCTTGGATATCTGAATAGCACAAACTTTGTTATGTCTACTGCAACTTTAATTAAAGTGAATAAAATACATTTGTATTTGTTAAAAAAACAACAACAAAAAACAAACAAACAAAAAAAAACAGTTGTTCTCTGGCTAGGCTAAGGATGCATGTCAAGAAATACATAGAACATTGTCAAGTTATTCTAGCTAATCTCCAGGAAATTCTGTACAACAGCCACCATCGTATGAAAATAAAATCAAGAAGCTTTCACCTTTTAAAACATAGTCTCAATATTAAAAATAAAAATAGTCCATATATAGCTTACCATATATCTCCCAGAATTTGAAGACTTTCCGTCTTTAGTTTTAAATCTGATATTAATAAATTAATGTTAACCGCATATATAAAATTTCATATCTATATCAGAGCTGATAGGGGTTAAGACATTTGCTGTATCCAGAGACAACAATACTGTATATTATTTCAATTTTAGTAGTCATAGACAACTGGATCTTTCCAGCAAATTTTATATAGTAGTTAAAGTTATATTTAATGAATAGCCAGCTTCTGTCTAACACTTTTCTTCACTCATATAACGGTCAACACTGGTTATTTTCAACCTCTACTATTCGTGAATATAAAAATAAAATCATTTTTTTTTTAAAGATTTCTGGTTACAAAATATAATTCTACATATACATGTTATATATGCAAGAAAAAAAAAACCTTTTCATTGAGACTATGTTTTCAAAGGGTCATTTGGCCTTTACCCATAATAATCTTACATGGTCCTGTGTAATAACAACAAGTATTATATTTATTTCCGTGCCCACTGCTGCATGGCTCACTCAGAGTTTTGTTGGTGTTTCCTTTGAGATGGGGGTACAAGGTGAGGTGGGAGATCACTGGGCAACTCATACCCTTCCAGCTTAATTTTAATAAGGTGCTTGGCCAGGGCAAACTCTTCATCATCCAACATGCCATCTTGGTCGTAATCAGCCAGCTTCCAGATCTTCCCTAAGACACTGTTCGGTAACTTTGAGTTGACCATCTCTTTCTTGGCATTGACTCCGGATATCTTGCCATTGATCGGAGACAGCGTGTAGAACAACTCATCATATGCAGGCTTGTCTTTGGCCACCACCCATTCCTCCTCTCCAGCGCCTTCACCTGCTCCTTCCCCATAGCCATGGCCAAAGGGCCCTTCTGTGGTTCCTTCAAATGCCCCTCCGTGTACCATTTGAGGCGGCATGCTGTTTTCTTCCTCACGAATCATACTCATTAAAGACGATATTTTATTAGCCAGCATGTTGTCCACAGCTTCAATCAGCTTAGGCCTCAGTGCATGGAATTTGGAGAAGTCATACATCTCCAGTTGTTGCTGTGAATGATAAAATATGTGCTTATGTTAATACTGGTCCTCATGTTTGGACTATGTTTGCATTATGCTACTCATGTCCACCAAGTACAAATTAACATTTCATAATATTAACATTCGTCCTCAAACCATGACAACGATTGTGATATCTTTGCTACAATTCAAAAATATATATTCAAATTATACAGTATATACCACAAAGTATCAGATACATGTTTTTATACAAAGTATTCTACAACAAAAAAGAAAAAAAAAATTCTAGAAGGCAATGGGACAGGTGACTGCTCCAAGGTACTATGTAAAAAGGTGCATGCTGCACTATAGAGGGGTAAGCAGTGTATTTTGGGTTGGTTATTGTGTTTGGAAACGTAGACCAAAACAAATCAACTGTGCTTACAAAGAAACTTATAGAGAAAAGAAAGTACCGCATTTGCTCGATTATAAGACGAGGTTTTTTTCAGAGCAAATGCTCTGAAAAATACCCCTCGTCTTCTAATCGGGGTCGTCTTCTAATCAGACCTCAAATAGAGGTCTGATTAGGAGACTAAGATCCAGATCCCCCGCACCGCTGCAGGGGACCTGGATCCTCCTGTCTGACCACCCCCCCATCATACACACACTTACACCGGTGCTTCCTGCAGTATCGCCGGGGCAGCGGGTTGACGTCTACGCGATCCGCGTAGACAACGTCCGCTGCAGCCGGAAGGAGGTGTGGCTAGCAGCGGGGGTTGTCTGCGTCCGTCGCGTAGACCTTCCCCGATTGTCAGAGATCAGAGTTCCCCGCACCGGTGCGGCACCGGTGCGGGGAACTCTGATCTCTGACAATCGGGGAAGGTCTACGCGACGGACGCATACAAACCCCCGCTGCCAACTCCACCTCCTTCCGGCTGCAGCGGAAGGCGACGTCAACCCGCTGCCCCGGCTGGAAGCACCGGTAAGAGAGGGCTGAGAGAGGGCTGAGAGAGGGGTGAGAGAGGGGTGAGAGAGGGGGAAGGGGGGGAGAGAGAGAGAGAGAGTGTGTGTGTGTGTGTGTGTGTGTTAAATGGGGTATAGGGTGTGTGTGTGTGTTAAATGGGGGCATAGGGCATTTCTGGAGTGGCGTTAAGGGGGCATTTAATAGAGCACTCTGCCTCCTGAAATGCCTTATACCTCCCTATATGCCACTCTGCCCCATAATATGCCTTTTAACCCCCTAAATGCCAGAGTGGCATATAGGGGTATAAGGCATTTCTGGAGGCAGAGTGCTCTATACAATGCCTTTTAACTCCCTTAATGCCACTCTGCCTCCTGGAATGACTTATACCTCCCTATATGCCACTCTGCCCCATAATATGCATTTTAACCCCCTAAATGCCAGAATGGGATATAGGGGTATAAGGCATCTCTGGAGGCAGAGTGGCACATAGGGGGTCAAAGGCATATCATGGGGCACAGTGGCATATAGAGGGTTAAAAGGCATATCATGGGCCACAGTGCCATATTGGTGTGGCAAGCCTGGGGGCAGATGTGCGTAACTGGGGGGCAGGTTGAAAAATACAAGGAAATAAAAACAAAAAAAATATTTTTCTCAATCATAGCTTTTATTAAAAAAAATAGTTTACATGAATTAACATTTACTGGTAAAACTTTTTTCCTTTGGGGTTGTCTTATATTCAGGCTTTTTCTTTTTTTCCTAAGTTAATATTCAGATTTTGGGGGTTCGTCTTATAATCAGGGTCGTCTTATAATCGAGCAAATACGGTATAAACATATTGTAAACTGAACTTTTCCACTTTGTTTTTGATAGAGCTGTATTTTTAATAATCAACAGGACAGTCAATTAGCCCAGAGAGGCTAAAAGACAAATGTATGGAACGCGCATAAACATAGCATAATCTTTACCCAAAACAAAGAAAAATAAGCAACAGGCTCAAATTGCTCAACTTGAAACCAATAGGAGTGCATTCTGCGCATGGTAGAGCCAGTGGTGGAGCTGGTGGAGAGTATCCCATGCATTGACACAGCAAACGTAAGATGAGTTGGGGTGGGGAACCAAGCCAAATATAAAGATAAAAAAAAGCAAGATATAAAGAAGTGCATATGATGGCAGGAGTATACCTTTAAGAGACACTATAGCTCTCAAGCCAAGAGAAAGCAGAGACCACGTCTCAGTAAAACGATAGGAGTTTGCAGGGCTACAAAAGAAAAGAAAAAAACCTCTCTGCCACTGAATGCTTTGCCAAAGACAGCACAGAACACACACGAAAACATTTCTTTGTTTTTTAAGTGGTCCTTTAAAAGGGGTATATAATGAACTCTTTACCTGCATTTTCTTAACGTCGGGGAAATCGCCGGGTGAAATATGATGCTCTCTCTGCAGCTGGCGGTAAATTTCTGGGAGGTTGTTTATCAGCTCCTTTTTCTTTGCTTCTTTCCCAAATACTGCTGGCATTTCTTTTTTTAAGTGGCTGATAATATAGGCATGTACCTGCAAGAGAGCAGAGAGCTGTAACACACCACTCGACTTTACTACCAACCTATTCAAGGCCCCTCATCATCGAGTACATTTTGTGCCCGGCAGAGTCATCGGTATCTGAAATGGTCTACCAGCTGTAAACCGTCGCAGGTAAGGATATACCGCAATTTGCCCATTTTTTGGCAAATGTTCCCAATATAATATTATCTGATCAGTTCACAATAGTTAGCGTGAATATCATTGCTTGTTCTAGATCATCTAGTTGTCTACAAAATTAAAAATTAATTTAAACTACAACCACAGTGCCTGGCTACATTCATTTTGGATTTTCGAAAGGGGATGTAATGTTTCATATATCAGAAAAACAGATTGTTGATGTCACTGATGACCTCATTCAGCAAGGAAACACAGCCAACTCACTATTGGTGGAGTCTGGAAGGTGGTTATTTTGATTAACCTGTTACATTAGCACGGTGTCAAGAGATAAATGATCCAATAATATTTCCCAGCTTTGAATCCGGGACAAGGTAAGAAAAGCATTTGCGCCATTAACCTCTTAACATATCTTTACTAAAACTAGCTTTTATCTTTTTAATATGTGCGGATAGTTTAGTTGAAGTCCACATTTTTGTCATTTGCATGTTTCACCGCAAGGTGGCACACATTGCACATTAAGAATCAAAGTGAGGTCATGCATTTTTTCAGATCAATTATCAAAATCATGTATTTCTATAGCGCCAACAGTTCATATGTTAGAGGAGACGGGGAGAGGAGGAGGAGGTGGTCATACGTTTATGATACACATTTATATAAAAGTGTACATATGCCAAGAAGTTTCATGTTTTTCCAGACGGGGGAAACCATTGTCCTTTGCACCACTGACTTCCTGTTGCGTGTCACAGAAGCATCCTGCTCAGAGATAAGATGTGCACCAAATGATTGACTCCCTGCCCTAACCCCAAGAACGCAATTTTAAAAAACAAAGTAGCTGCTCAATGTATGCTAGCTTACATGAAAAAAAATCTCCCTTAACCTTGAACGTGGCGACTTTATGAGGAATGTGTACCCCGTACCCCAAGTCCTCCGGAAGGAAGCGCACCTATTACTAAAACAAAAATCTGTGCCAAGCAGCATCCTGCCTTTGTTTGTAATAACATGCCGCTGGTGTTTTCGCCCTTGTCTGAATCACCCTCTTCAATATAAAAGCACATTTCATAAGATGGTTTTGGGTCACTTTAATGATAACATTTCCCATACGCAGCACATATCTAACAGCCAAAACCGGAAATGCACAGAAAAAAAGGGAAATGAAAAAAAAATGTGTCTCAATAGCTGAAAGCACTCAAAAATAGCCATTTTAAAATATTCTATTCCAAATGAATTCTTTAGGAATGTTAAGGGGACCTCACTATGTATTTTTTTTTTGTATGTATTTCCGTATGAATATTCGTGACATCAGCATCTTTTATGTTCTTTCATTAGTGTATTCTGTTACTAGAATTTTACATTACTAAGTGTGCCTTTTTTGTACTTTTTCCCCCAAAGGTCTGTTAAATTCCACATTCTCTGTACTGCGTGAAATGTATCACACAAATACTGCAAGATCCTGTTTTAATTAGCACTGCTCTTTTGTAACTTACACCAAGCTGTCACTAATAAAAACCTGATCCTTAAACACAGTGCCTTGAATTGGTAGCATAACACGCAGAAATGAAATATATAGAATTTATACTTAATCCCACCCTGTCTGTCTCCATAAAAGTAGAACACTTTGTCTCTAGACTGACACTTTAAATGGTTCCTTTTATTATTCAAAGCTTATATGTGAAACTGGATGACTTAGTATTTTTAGTAGGCTTTACATAAAAAAGGAACACAGTGCTTGATTATATGTTACCCACATTGCTAATGTAATTACTCAAAGAGAATTCATCCTTTGGGGCGTCACTTTAGACAAAGGACTATTTTGCTTGACGTTAGGTCCGACCCAGGACAGTACCCCAGCTGCCCCGTACATCTGTGCTGTTGTCCTCTCTACCTCTCAAGGCGCAGATACAGCATTTTGTTGAGACTATGCCAACGTTGTCTCCAAAGTGTAAAGAAGTAAGCTACAAGGGAGATCTCAAAGAAGCACATTCGGTAGGTTGTGCCCGAGGAGCCCGTTTGCCCAATAACACAACCTACCCCCGTTATATAGAAGAGGGGCTGCAGCCCTCCAGACCTGCTTAGTAAGCATAGGCCAGAATATAACACTAGCTTCCCCACTTAACATGTTTGTAACTAAATGCAACATTAGAAGCACTGTTGTTCGTACTGTTGAATGTACGCAGCCTTTCCCAGAAACGATTAAATAATCATGCAATATTTATTTGGCCCGCAGCACTTGTCATGTGACGTACAATCAGGCACTGACAGGTTGCTGCCATAAAAACTGAATATGTCTTAAAAGTTTCAGTGTTTTTACATAATTAAACATTCAGAGGAAAGAATAGAAGAGGGACCGTCAAGCTAACATACACTCACCCATTCATACTGAGACACACCTACTCCATGCTAACACACATTCATTCTTAGACACACACACCAATACTTACACAGTCTAATTCTAACATACATACATACTGCCTCCCAAAACCTTGCTCACTCGCTTCTTTTGGCACCATGAATGTTAAGCTGTACTGCCATGTTATCAGCAAACAGAAAGTAACATGGCAGATAGCAGACTGGCGTTAAGTGTGTACCTTAAATAGCAGCGATTCTGTTTATCCTGTAACATGGAGACCTAAAAAACAACAGCTTTATGTTATCGTGGACTGGATGATATCAGACATTCCTTTAGTCCACTTGCTAACACTGCAGCCAATATAAATCACAGCTAGACAACACACACATTCAAGTATTTCCAGGGGTCTATTTACAAAAACTGTGCAAACACGTTTGAATTTTGTTGTATTGAAACATTATAAAGGGCCAATTCTGTAGAGTTCTTCCATAGGTTTCTTCCTCCATAAAGGCAGAAATAATGTTACGAGTTTTCTTGAAATAACAATTTAAACTGTGGATTATATAGGGTTAATGCAGCCATTATCTTAACAGGAGTAAGAACAGGCTGTCACTTCTTAATGAATAGTTAAGGTCAATGAGATGACGTCAGTTTTCTCTCCTCCAAACTAAGTTTAGTTTCTAAAGCCAAGGTCTCAACGTGAATTACCACAGGATACACACATAATGTGTGTAATATATATATATATATATATATATATATATATATATTTATATAGTTTATTTTGACCTCTAATAGTCTATTTAAAACCGGAAGAAGTGTTACAGTCATCAAGAGTTATAATATAAAAGCATCCACCCAAATGAATGATTTCCTTCTTTATTCTTCAGGGTTTCATGCTAAGAATTCATTCATTATGTATTTTTGGTAAGCTCTATTATTAAGTCAGAGAAGAGGTTTCCTGTGCTAGAGCGTGTGATAGACTTGGCTCTAGAGACCTGGAAAACCGGTCTTGACTTTGCAATAAATAAGTCCTAGGCATGAAAACTGAACGTCCACAGATCTGCTCTTTGTGTACTTTTCCACTCTGACATATACGACACAACATTGCAAAGAATATAAATATGGTGTGTACTGCAGCGGCAACTTTTGCCACCCCTGCTTCTGTGAATTTGACTCTGTTTCCTGGCCAAGTGGCAGTACGCAGCGTACCATAGGGTGTTTTCTAAAAACTTTACTCTGTCCAGCATGGGTAACCCAAGAAAAAGATGGCAACTTACAGCCTCAGGGATAAATAAAACAACTGGCTCACATACCATGCATTTTGTCACACAGACATCTGGACAACACCAGCAAATGTCACAGCTTGTCCACTCATAAGACCCACAGAAGGAACGCAAAGTATCTACTAAACGCTGAAAAGTCCAGCCTATATCCAGGCTACATTTTGCTTCAGATGTGCCCTATGACTAGGGCAGTTGGCTACATCAAGAATATAAGAGGAACACAGGGGGGCAAATGCAGAGCTGTCCACATTCCCAGCCCTTGGCTGAAGACCTTAGTGTTCAATCCTACCTTTAGCAATTTGCGATAGTCAGTGGCTAGTTACAGAAGAAGAATTAAAGACTATTCATAAAAACTATAAAATGGAGGCTAAAGTGAAGACAAGGATATCCAAGGAATACAGTCCTCAGATGAAGGCTATTATAAGGGTGTAGTGCAACAAGAAACTACACACTCTACTAAGAACAGGATAGTTACATAGTTTTCATAAGCTGAAAAGACAGACATGCGTCCATCAAGTTCAGCCTTTCCCTTATCTGTTAGTTGCTGTTGAGCCAAAAGAAGGCAAAAAATCCAGTTTGTGACTCTTTCCAATTTTACAACAAACTAGGGAAAAAATTCCTTCTTGACCCCAGAATGGCCTTGGATAAAAAAGCCGTTTCCCCATAATTTAAAATTTGGCGTTTGCCAATTGTTATTCATCTATAACATGTCTGGCACTGACTACCATGTCACGTTCAAAGTCACTTAAATCCCCTTTCATTCCCCCTTCTGATGCTCAGTTTAAACTTCAGCAAGGTGCCTTGACCACGTCTACATGCCTAAACGCATCGATTTGCTGCCATGTGATTGGCTGATTAGCTATTTGTGTTAACAAGCAATTGAACAGGTGCACCTAATAAAGTGGCCAGTGAGTGTATAGTTAATGCTGGAGATTTCTTGATTCAACTATTTAGAGTCAACTCAGTCCCTATTGCAAGATAAATCTCACTGAAGTTTTCTGCCTCTAATGTATAGTGATATCAAATGTTTAAGTCTCCTGCTTCCCAGTTAGTAAATACGCCACACCGAGCGTACATTTTTCTTTGCATTTTGTCTTTTTTTAACAAACATTGAAAGCTTAGCAGGGCTTTAATCTGCTATAATTAATACACTGTGTGTTGCTGATCTTACCTTAGCAAGTCGAGCTCGTTTGATAAGGTCATTGAGCTTGCGCAGGGCAGCATTTCGAGGGAGGCCCTGGATGTCACGAAACAAATCCTGAGCTTCCATTTCAAAGAGTTTTCGGTTCTCAGTGTTCTGTAGGGGTTTTGCCCAAAAGGAGCCAATGTACACACGAACCACCTCGGGGGTGTTTATCACCTTCCCTAAAGACCACATTAGGGCACCATAGACCCTCATTAGCTGCTGAGTGTCAACCTGGTCTGCCTTGTTAAGCACCACTCGGATTTTATCATCCTGACCGCGGAAGGCTTTAATTGCCTCGGAGAACTCATCAGATATGTCCAATTTGTGGGCATCAAACAGAAGAATAATTCGGTCTACGCGCTCTGCAAACCACTGCAAGACCTGGCAGAAATCATAACCTAAGGAAACAGAAAAACATAATTTAAACAGATTTCTTCCAGATTTGCTAGTTTATGCAAGTGCTTCCAACCCAACTGCTGGTTGGGAATGATAGTTTAACAACTGGCAACCAATGTTTTTGGCATTCCCATATCAAACCACATTTCTTCTTCTACTAACATTACTACTACTCAACAGATGCACTTTTATAAAGGAAAGAATGATTTAAAAATTTGCAAATGATTTAATTCCTGTAAAAACGTTTCTGTAATTATTTTGTTCTTTAAACTGTTCTAGAGTCACCAGAGATTACTAATACTACTACTGCTAGTACATTTTTATAATTTCCTTATCTAGTCAAGCAGGTGTTTCCAGCTTTAGAAAACCACCATTTTTAGTGGTGGCAAAATGTGGATAAAAATAATGCAAACCATTTTATGGTTTTCTAAAAAAATAAAATGAGAAGATTAAACAAAATGTTTGGAAAAAGAAGGTACATAGGTTTGGAATCATCTGAAGCTGGGACAGTTTTAGAGCTGACATGTCTAATTGCCACAAAACAACACGATATAAATGCTCTTTTGGCAGCACACATCTAACAAAAATGGAAATAAATAAAGTTCTGAAACATTACATAAACTTCCCTTTCCTCTTATTTACTGCACAGCATAAAACCACTCTTATCTTTGCAAAACACATGCTAGATTTTAAAGACAAGAAAAGAATACTTGGAGAGGAATTATATATATACTCTCTCTATGGTCCATCTCCTTAAAGAAAAGGCAAAAGTACTATTTGGAGTTCTCGTTTGGATGGATATTTTAACACCTCGTTAACACTTCTTACTGGAGTTTTTTTTGCATAGTTCATAAGAAGTAAAACAAGTAGGGACCAACTTCCTCTTATCGGCTATGAAGAATATGAACTAAGGCCACAGAGAGAGTAAACTTTTTTTTTTAATCAACTTCTACATCAAGCTTTGGTCAAATTGAAGGGTATGGAGAGTGAAACATAATTAACATGTCTTAAATTATTAAATAAAAAAATGTTTAGATATGTACATATTTGCTCCTTTACTTATCGTAGGGTTAATCCCAGGATCCCCTGACAATATGTTTACATCATAACAGGGACTTGCTTCTCCGACTCTCACTAAAATCCAACTGAAGCCCCTAAACAAAGCCACAACCCCAGAAAAGGGGGGAAAACACCAGGTTGCCAATCCAAGGAAGTTTATCATTAGCTCAGGCTACACAACCTCTGAATACTCATAACGCATTTAGAGGAAAAAAAAAAACACAAAAAACAAGCAATACAGTTAGTAAGCACCCCAGCCGCCCAGTGTTCTACCTCTGCTGATGCGTTGCTTTTCTCCAGAAAGGATTCCGGGAGAGTCAATGATGCTGATGCTCTTCAGTACCTGATTGGGGAGCTGTGAGCACATAAACCTGCAGGAGATTGTAGCAGAGTAATTATTAACAAGAATGATACCACCTGAAAAGGGATTATAAATCAGAAAATGAAACAAACACGGCACTCACAACTCATGTGTTACCGCACCCGGAAACTACTATACACAATTTACTAAAGATACGCGATACGTTTAAATGGTACATAAGGGGGAATATTGTTTAACAGACACATCAGGTATGAAATACATGTTTACAATTATGAGAATTTGTAATTAAAACAAAATATACAGTTTAAGTTACGTAAAACAAATATACCAATCGTAAAACTAAAAAGCCAAGCCCACCATTAGGTAACTTATTTACAAACACAGCTGTAAAGGACGTCTGCTGTTTTGCACACAATCAATGTTCCATCTAATTTTTCTTAGTTGGCGTGCGGAGAAAATTTCTCTTGTGCAAAAATTTTCACAGAGCAAACATTATTATTTTTTTCTTTTTTTGGGGAAAAACTGTTGTGCGCACAATTTTTGGACGTGTGCGCTCTCTTAAAAAGCTATGTGCGCTTAGAGGGAACACTGCACACAATGTCTAAGAGCAAGCAGCGGTTTATCAGAGGCTCGTTCAGCAAGAAAAACAAGCGGTGGGGAAGTTTAAGAGATTACAGAGCAAAAAACAAAAGACACTTAGCTGGCCTCTACCAGGCAGTTATCTTTTACTATCTCAGGTTAACAGAGGGAGAGCTCACAAGGCTCTCTTCTGGAATGTGCAAATACTAGTTCTCAAGTTGCAATATCTCTAGGAATGTGCCACCTTGCAGTGCTGCGGGATGACCTCTCTGAACAAGATTTCCCGAATAAACTCCACTTCTCTGATCTTTACGTAACGTAAATCGGTGACCATTCAGAGGCTTTGTTATTAAAAAAAAAGTAAATTGGGCTCATCAAGGGGTATTGAACTCAACAGCAACAAACCATTTCAGATTACTGAAGGTCTCTGCTTGAACACAGATTATTTCACTTGTTCTCAATACCCCAAAATCCCATTTTGTGCCTTTATCAGTGGAACTAGACTCTGGCAGAACCGGGTGTTCTAGAACCTGATCACCAAACACAAAGCAATGAGTCCAAAAAAAAAAAAAACACAAAACATCCATCAAGCACTTTAAGCTTGGTCTGAACCTTTATAGAATGTGATCTCCATAAACTTGCATCTGTAAAATAACAGTCTGCAAAGCGAGGTCCTCAGCAGCCCAACCTATATGCCTTGTTAGAACTAAAAATGAAAAAGAAATGAAGCAAATTGTTCAGTATTGAAGAAAATACTCCCCTACTCGATCTTTACTTTTTTCCCACGAGCTAAGGATCTCCTCCTCCTCACTTATCACAGCTTCATTTTCCCATCTCAAGACTTGACTCGGGCTGCCCCATATTTCTGGAACCGACTTCCAACGAACCTTCAGCATTCACCATCACTCCCGACATTCAAGAAAAAGCTCAAAACACACTTCTTTACAGAAGCCGCACCATCTTAGCTGCTAGAACCTCCTTGTCATTGATACAACCACCACACTACCTCTCACCCTTTCTCTGTGCCTTCTGTTTCTCACCCCATTTCCCTCAAGAGTGTAAGCTCGTGAGCTGAGCTCTATCCACCTAATGAATCGGTTTGTCTTAGTCCATCAATTCTCATCTTGTTATACCTTGAATTTATGTATTGTAAGAAGCACTGTGTAAATTGTTGGGGCTATATAAATAAAAGATAATAATAATACCTGGACATGTTTAACTGTAAACCCAGCGACACTGAATGTTTAATTCCAGCAATTATGAACCTTTTTAATATGTAAAGTTCTCCTAAAAGGAGTTAACCTTTTGCCAAAAGAAAGATTCATCTTTTTTGGAAATTTAAATGAAAAATGGGTGGAAAATCTAATCACAGTTGGAGAGAATAGTAGTGTCAGGTCATTAAGGAATAGAGCGTCTCACCTGTTCAGAAAGGCATTTCCAAAACTATTGAGTTTGCGGAATGGTTTCTTTGGGTCAACAACCAGCGCGTTTCCTGGGATGCTTCCTTCTTTATCACCATACATTACAGCAATAAATGAATCTGTGGTTGGCTCTGGACCAATCCTCATTCCTGGGAAATCCTGCTCCAACAGATACCTGTAGAATACACACAACGATAGAGAAGTAGATCAGTCCCAATTAAAAACATAAAATCATCAATGTACAATAAGTATATATAATAACACCAGTTGTGTCTAGTATTCTAACTCTGCGACTGCATTTCAAATTCTATTCTTTTATTTCACAAAATAAAAAGCAATTATGAAAAATGAAACTTTTTATATGGACTGTACAACAATGTATTATTGTTTTTTAATGGAAAACACACCTGTCCTTGGGAGAACCAATGACGCATATTAAAAAGGAGATTGTTGGAATATTCTCTGATTAGGTTTTGATTTCTCTGAAGTGCATGGCCATGTGACAGTACATTGAATGTTGCATTTAGCGCTATATAATTATAGGCTCTCCTGAGCCTATAATAAGATTCATCAACACACTGCCGACAGACCCCTTAGCTAGCAGTACATTGTAGAGGGGTAAGTAATATTTGGTTTTCAGTAGTCCGTGAAGCAAACATGCTTTACTGATCACTATTTTAGTAAAAACCAAGCTGAGTTTGATGTCACAAAAATTGTAAGTGGTTCCATCATGAACATAAAAATAGGTGCCAAGATGGGCCAAGTGCTTCTTATTTGTAACAATTCTCTGTTTCTCTTACCGTGATAGTAAATATAAAGATGACAAATACAGCATTTCCTCCTTATTAACATCTTATATATTTACCTGGCAGCTTCCAAATTATCTGACCCGGGACCCACAAAATATGCCTTTTAAACAGAACAAATAATCTATATACAATTATAATAACCAAAGGGTCCAAAGTCAGAAGTTATATTCAAAGATTATACTTAGTTGAGCAACCTGTGTGCACATATCTTAGTTTTCAGATAAAACAAGGAAAAACTACAACCAGACGAATGAAATATGGTTAAATCGGAGTACAATATGAAACGTGCCAGTCTCAGATGTGAGATTGCAGTGGACATTCGAAGACTTTTGAAGTAAGCAGCCTAATTTTAAAGCACAGGGATGATAAAGAATGGATTTAAGTACATCTAATCTTCTTGCAACAAAGAAAAAGCTAACCGTATAAAGAATACAACATTCTGCACCAAGGGCAGGGTTTGTGAAAACCTCACTCTGATGCCTATAAAACAACTGTAAAGATGCACAGATCTGCTTTATTATGTGCAAAGAGCATAAGAACAAGGCATAGGGTCACCCTTCTCCGGTCAGTGGGCGCTCTAACCTCCCTCCAAAGTAACATTTCTCACGGCTAGTCCTCACTCAGTGAACCCTGAATCTCTGGCACTGCAGATATGCCAAATATGTCATAAACTAGACAAATACAAAGTGCAGTCCACAGACGATAAGACTTTCAGACATTGCTCAAGTGTTGAAAAACTAAACATGTCTATAGAAAACATTTAAAAAAAAGCAGACCACAAATAGAGCTAAAAAAAACACATTTCTTAACTCAAGATCCCACGTTTAGCTTGTGTTTTTATTTATTTATCTTGTGTTTTTATTTATTTATTTTGAGGTGTAACGACAATGACCCTGTGCACAGTCTTTCACTGCTTGTGCTTACCAGAAAGCACGCAAGCACATTTCCGCAAACAAACTTCATGCCTCCCATCTGAACTTCCAGCACTGTTACCCTTCCTTCCTCATGAAAAAAAACTCCATTTATCTAAACAATCATCTTGACTTGTCAAACAAGACATTGCTCATTTCGGTTTGGGAAAAATGATGGAAGAGTCACAAACAAAACAAATGGCGATGAGAAAATTATCTGAGGGGGGAAAAAAAAATCTAAATCAATATCTAATCAAAAGTATGTGGATACATGACCATCACATCTATAGGAGCTTGATGAGGAACATCCCATTACAAAGCCGTGGGCACTAACACGAAGCTATCCCTCTCTTAGAGGCTATAACAGCCTCCACTCTTCTGGGAAGGCTTTCCACAAGATTTTGGAACGTTTCTATGGGGATTTTTGCCCATCCATCCAGTAGAGCATTTGTTAGGTCTTGCACTGATGTTGGGCGAGAAGGCTTGGCTCGCAATCTCCATTCCAGTTCATCCTAAAGCTGTTCTTTGGGGTTGAGGTCAGGGCTTTGTGTGGCCGGTCAAGTTCTTAAACCAAACTCATCCGAACCATGTCTTTATGGACCTTGCTTTGTGCTGGGACATGAAAGGGCCTTTCCCAAACTGTTCCCTCAAAGTTGGAAGCAAACAATTGTCTCAAATGTCTTTTTATGTTGTAGCATTAATATTACCCTGCACTGGAACGAAGGGATCCAAATCCTGAAAAAAAACTGCCCCATACCATTATTGCTCCTTTACCAAGCTTTACAGTAGGCACTATCCATTCCGGTAGGTAGTGTTCTCGTGGCATCCATCAAACCCAGATTTGTCCATCACACTTGTAGATAGTAAAGCATTAATCATCACTCCAGAGAATGTTTTTACTGCTCCAGAGTCCAGTGGTAGTATGCTTTACATCACTCCAGCCAATGCATTGGCATTGAGTCTCCACGTTGTACCATCACTCACTACAGAGGACAGGTGATTTTTATTCACCTTCACCTTTCGGAATCCAAGCTCTGTGAGTGTGCTTGGTCAACCATTTCCGTAGCTGAACTAACATATGTCTATGGAGATGGCTGCCTATGTGCTTCATTGTATACGCCTGTTAGCAGCCGAAACACCTTAACTCAATCATTTGGAATAATAATAAATTGTATTCGGAAAATCAGTATGGATACTTTACCTTAAAGTAAAGTGTTTCCCCTTTTCTTATCACTCCAGAACCTAACTTCCAGATATTACTAACGTCTTATTGGCCCACAGTGTATAATTACGTACAAGAGATGGAATAGGTGATCCTATGTAGACAACGAACCCAATTAAAGAGGAAACAAGTTCACTTATCCTGTGCGCGGTCATAAGCAGGCTTTTACACACTATTACACATATTGGCATGGCCGTTAAAACATACAGGTGAAATATTGTGGGAAGGTATGGAGGTCACTTAGATCTGTCAAAATACAAGGTTTATATGCTTTCATTGACTGTTCTGGTAATATTATAGTGTGTCACTTCTGTAATCTACAAATTAAGCAATTAGCATTACTAATTACCTGTATCTTTTTTTTGTTTGTTGATGTTTTAGAGATAAACTGTAAAACAGGGCTCGACAAATTCCAGGCGCCAGGTCGCCATGGCGACAGAGAATTTTGTCCTGGCACCTAGGTGTTTGTCAGCCTCTTACATTCGCAAAAAATTGCCCCCGCATCTAGGCAGACCAGCACAGCCACTCCGAGCATGTGATCACTCCCACGGAGTGATCCTGTAGGCAGAAAACGAGGTTGCAGGAAAACCAGCAATCGTGTTTTCAGCTGCCACAGGCAGCTTCAGGGAAGGGGGTTGTGTGTTGATTAGTGTGGGGACCTGACACAACACCCCCCTGCTGCCTGTTCGCTCCATGAGCGCGACAGTGCAGCGTTAACCCCTTCAATGCCGCGATTTTAGGGGTTAATTCCCGTTTTGTACGGGGCTCTGCTGCTGGTGGTCTGCCCAGGCAGACCAGCAACAGCAAAAACGAGCCCCCACAAGCCCTTTGATGACTTCTGTAGGCATGGAAGCCTACAGCAGTCATCAAAGAGACCCCCCCCCCGAAATGGCTGGTCTATAGACCCGCAATTGCGTCCCAGCTGCCAGAGGCAGCTTCAGGGACAGGGGGAGAGGGTTCTTCGGTCTCCACATGAGTGTGGAGACCAGCCCCAACCCTCCCCTGCTGCCGGATCGCTCCATGAGAGCGACAGTGCAGCGTTAACCCCTTCAATGCCACAATTGTGTATGACACATTCGTGGCATTGCAGGGGTTAACATTTGTCCCCTATCAATCAATGCTGTGCTCCAATGGAACATCAGCATTGAAAGAGTTAATAAAAAAAAAAATAAAAAAAAACCAGCACTGACCTGAAAGTCCAGGGTGCTTCCAGGTCAAACGCTGTGAGTTTAGTAAGGGGCTGATGATGATCAGATCACTCTTGACCAACTGTTAGTTTTAAAAAAAAATCCTGGCTCCTAACTTTTTTAGCTGGCGCCAACAAATTTGTCAAGCCCTGCTGTAAACAAAGATGAGACTGGTGGTCTCATTATCTAATTAATTTGGCTCCTTTCTTTCTCCTCATTTACTATTACAAAGGCTCCCTGAACTAGTCAGACATAATTGGCAATTCAACATGAAAGATGAGGTTTTTTTTAATGGAAAGGAATAACCATGCAGATCCCAAGAACAGTAAGTTCTACGTTCCCATAGTATACACATAACGTGGGCTTCTAACATATATAATGCTTACTGTGAACTGTAAATATACATATGTTTAATTGTGTATTAGACAAAAAAAATGTTGGCAAAAGTAACATCAACATAAACTTAATTTAGGAAGGTCACCTCTCCCAGAGAAACTATTTTGAGAATCTGATCTCATGAATAAATCAGATGATCATAACTGCAATCATTATAGCAAGGTTAGTGGAACACACATCTTCCAAATCAAATTATGCCTAACTCGTTTATGGAGTAATGAATGCTTCAGATGGGATGAACAGAACTACGTCTTATGCAAGCTTAAACCATTTAAGTTACAAGGAATAAGAGATGCATTGATCAAAACATTTAACGCACACATTTCTAGGTTGTAAAGAATACTACAACGTAAAACCATTGGGTGGTAACTTGCTAGCTATGTTTGGTGCATTGAGGAGTTAAAAACCTGCCTAATGTGTAAAGGGAAAGATGTCTCAACTTTCTTTTCTCAGGACCTGTATTATTATTCCTTCCAACTTGGTTATCTCTCTCCCCAGTTAGGTTAGTGGAGTCCATTCACATACTGGAGAGTATGTTATTACGAAGGGCCAACACTGGCAGGTTTCTTCACCGTGCCGCTCTCTCTTTAGTGACCCCACTGATGATTTATTCATGCAGCTTTTGTAGGGGAGAACCTTCTGATAATTCTTAATGGTCGGATGCTAAAAGCTGTGACACAGACAGTACCGCTTTAAGAAAGCTCCAAGCAATGCAACAGAATGACAGATAACTCATTGTGGATCAAGTACCAGGGACCAAGAAAACGCTAATGAAACGGGCAACTATTTTCCTAATGAAATGCATGATCTGTTCACATGTTCTGCAGGAACATGGGTTTCTACAGTATACTTCAGCAAAGTAAAAGCACTTCTAAGAGAAGGATGCTGAATAGTGAATACCAAAGGACATATAAATTGGTGATGGGGGGGATATCCAGCACATAGTACCCAGTAGACACAAGGCAGTTATATGAGGGAGATTCACCGACACCTACATACCGCCTATCGAAGCTTAAACATTTTTGAACCTACTCAACCTATTACCCAGTTTGGACAACAAAGCGTAGCCTTTAGCCTATAGATGCTACAATATAAAAAGGCTAAATGTTTCATGTGGACAGATGAGGCCCCTTTTGAGGTTTTTGAAGATCCTGTTGCATATCAAAAGTCTTGCATAATGGGTCCAATGCAATGATAATTTATTACTCATATAATATAACTAATTTAATGAATCATTAGTCCAGTTACCATTTTGATTCGCTATTTTGTTGCCATGGTTATTAGAGCATAAAAAAAAAGGGCGTACATTGTTTTACACACCTAATATTATTAGCTAAAGACTTCTTTACAAATAAAATTGGTAATGCGCTTTTAGATTTTTACAAGACACACAAATTACTATTATAAGGCATACAAACAGATTAATAAATGGGAATGGCACAGATGGTAAAGCATTTTCCTGAAATGGATTTTTACAAATAAAAACGTAAATATAAGGCAAAGTCTCAGAACTAAGAGATTCCTAATGAGAGTTTGATTCACAACCTCTCCGTTTAACCCCGTGTGCTCTGTACAGGGCCCAGTTCCCCACCTGTGTAGATCTGACATTATTGAAAGTAAAGCAAATTAACTATTTATGTCTTAATATTTAAGTAAATACAGGTTATCTGTTTTTTCTTACAAATTAATTATGAGGTTTTGGCACCAAGAAAATTCCTTATTACTGACTGGTGATTCTGGTGATCCAGATTCTATTCATTCTGCTCCTTCCTAATCACATACCCTCCCATGGGGTTCTACCTCACCTTGTGGTCTATCTAATAGAGTCCACATACTTTCCCGCATTACCCTTACTGGTGACAGCAGGTCCTACTTGATGAAACTGTCCCCATAGCTTTCTTAGTGTCTCTACCTGATTAATAGCCCCATAATTTCCCTGGCAGTTGCACCTGATGACAGAGAGGTCCTGCATGATGAAAGTCTCCAGGTTCTCCATCCTTCCTTCCTGTTAGTACCACACCTTCCCTGGCTAGGTGTGCCCCTACCTAGGGGTTTAGCTGATAAACATGTTCCTACCTGATGAAGGTGGTCTTCCCCGTGCTATACTGCCCCACCAGCAGCACCATGGGCAGGTTCTTAAAGTCAGCCTCCTCCAAGGCCGGGGAGTGGAACTCATGGAATCGGTAGTGCTCCTCCAGAGGCAGCAGCTTGCCGGTGTACAGAGACTGCAGGCCGCCCGTCACCGTCTGAAGCACATCCTGCGTGCCGCGGCCGCTGCTGCTCTCCTTTCCCAGCCAACTGAACATGTCGGCGCCTCAAATTCACACCTAGACTGTCAGCCCTGGGACTGCTTCCACGCTGACAGCAGCGGCTCTCCCGGTGTCTCAGTGACCGCCTGCACCGGAGCTGAATAGGGCAATAGCAGGGCAGCTTGTCGCCAGCATGCACTATGAAATGCCCACTTCCTAGTATCACCGGTGGAACACGCCCATCTTCACCAGGGACACGTCACCTGAGCAACATCTCGACCACGCCCTGATACACTGTACCGCCAATCACATGCTTCAGGCGTCCTCCACTTCATCATCCCAATGATGTCACTCGGGTGTCACCGTGATCACTTGTCAGCTGCCCAGCGTGCTGTCATTTGGGAGCTCGCCTGACCCCTAGCGGTGCTGGGCGTGAACCTGCCTGGGGGCCAATCACGAGGCAGTGACAGGGGAGAGTTGGCCCCACGGTCCCTTACCGCAAACCCTCGGAAACGTACACACTGGCACACATTTACACACACTAACACTAACACACACATACACACTCATGCTACAAACATATGTACAGTAACACACGTTTTAATACACATTTACACACTATTGGTAACACAAACGTTTACACATACACACTCATGCTAATACATACACACTCATGCTAACACACATATTTACACACCCATGCTAACACACACATGTTTACACATACACACTCATGTTAGCACACACACATGCACACACACACACACTAATGCTAACATACACAGTTGCACATATACATTCATGGTAACACACACACATGCCAACACATCCTTTCACATACACACTCATGCTAGCACACACACACTAATGCTAACATACACAGTTGCACATATACATTAATGGTAACACACACACATGCCAACACATCCTTTCACATACACACTCATGCTAACACACACATAAAAACTCATGGTAACACACACTTACACATGCAAAGTCAGGGCCAACCTGTGTGCGAGTAGCTGGAAAGAAAGCTGCCGGTAAAGGGGTGCAAAAGGGTAAGGGAGGGAGTATGTATGTGTGTATGTATGTGTGTTAGAATGAGAATGTATATATGTGTATGTGTAAGCGTTTAAGTGTGTCTTAGCATGGATGTGTATGTGCAAGTTGTAAAAGGGAGTGTGGGTTAGCATGAGTGTGTAGGTGTGTTAGTGAGTATGAGTAAGTATGTGGAAGCATGTGTATGTGTGTTAGTGTGTGTGTTTGTGTACATACTTGCACCTGGGCCAGAATGTGCCAAGCGAGAGATAGAAGTGAGAGATAAAGAGAGAGATAACAAGAAGGGGAGAAAAGATAAGGGCATAGATTAAAAAAAAAAAAGTACTACTGTCCGCAAAGCAGTGTAGCATACAGTATGTGTATACAATAAATCCCAAAGGACAAATTCAACTGGATCTGACCACAGTCCAAAAATATAGCAAAAACGTATCTCCTTTGTCAAATAAATGCAGGAACAGTCACCAAAACTAGAGTGCAATAGATCTCTCAAATCTCTAAAAGCAGTATAAGACATAATGCTTCAGGTCCTACCATGTGGTTATTCAAACACATTCTCAAAGAGGGAGCATCTAGTGTCCAAGATGTGGTGTCGGCACCGAGTGCCCCGAGTATCCGTTGCCCGATCACCAGTAATTAGAATCTCTACTCAGGCAGGAGTTCTGCCGTCTTCCGATGGTGTAGGTAGAACATAAAGTGCAGGGTGCCATCTCCCTCCTGGGCTTCCACTCTCGAAGTAAAACTTCCCTACATAACATCTCAGCGCTCTGACCCTCTAATTTTAGTATATGACCTCTTGTTCTAACATTTTAATAATAAATAAACTTCCTTCCTGTACTTTCTTAAATCCCTTTATGTATTTTAATGTTTCTGTCCCCCAAGCCGCACATATTGAGATACCTTGGTATCTCCTGAAGTTGTCAGATGGTCACCTGAAAAGTCACAAGATGCTTTCACCTGGTCTTGGTGTTAACCCACCTGCACATGGTATCCGCTTTGCCTTTTTTGCAAAGAAAAATATGCATATAAACGACAACAAAATGCTATGACTTTTATATTTTATTCACTTTTGTAACATGAAAACAGCTTGTGCAGTACCCATTGAAAAAGGTTCACAAATCTATATATGATATTAGAAAAGTCTGTTTACATCAAGTTATAAATGACAATCGATATTATCATTGGATAATAAGAATATTAAGAAAAGCAATTTTTAGAAATGTTCAGACATTTCTGAATGAAACCTCCATTGGGTCAGGGTATTAAATAAGGCTCATCGTACGTTCATCTTCATGCTTCATCCATCACACAGAGGGAACATCATACTCATGGTCAAATAATGCTTGCTGTGGCTCACGGCAAGACCTCTACTCGGATGGACCTTGAGCAGATGCAGAGAAGATCTAAAAAAATCCTCCTTTTCTGTTGCCAGTGTTTGTGTGTATGTCTGTATATAATTAGTTTAATTAACGTGTGTCATTATTTGAACAAATCAGAGCCTGTGGTATTACTTCACAAGCTACAGCATTGTTTTTGTTCATAATCTATATGCTGCATTGAAATGCCAACCCCATTTTTAGACATTTTTTTTATTTTTAGACACTAGAACTATTAAAATGAAGTTATCGTGACTGGCGCATCTGCTTATAAAAAATACCCTGTATACCTGTTGGACCTCTGTACAAACTAAATAAGTAACAGGGGGCATGAATAGCACTTCTGCTGTACCTGGCTTTCCACTGATGTGGAAAAAATACCTACGTTCGAACTTATAAACAAGCTAAGCATGGAACACACCACTGGTTTCCATACTTAGTAGCAATATGGCCCGTACTTGATCCGGGTCTCCCATTGGGTCAAGAGTAGAAGTTGGCACCTTGAAGCCAAAGCTCCAGTGTCAACCATACTGGCTGCAGTCACGTCTCTCTCCAAACCATGCCTGCATGCGAATATTGTTCCAACATAGATTGGCAAAATGACATTATTTTTCGGACGACTTTTAGCATTAATATTCTACAAAATTGAACATCCATGAAATTAATTTACAATTTATTAATTTTTGGGAACATGTGCACAGATGACATTTTGCACCTCTTAAAATACAATCTAACTTTCACAGTACAAATGCTTTCTTGTCTCTGCAAGTTGTCTGTTATCGTCCTGTGTTTCTTTATGTTTATAAAAATAGCCCTCTCATCTACCTAACCTATATCAATCGCTGACACCGTAAGATATCTGTTCAAGACATTCTTGAGATTTTCTTGTTGCTTATTCCATGTGACCTGTTGAGTTGTCTTTGGCCAAAATTATCATGTGCTTTTCAGCTTTGAGACAAAACCATTGTCTATTACCTCTGCAGGAAAGAATTAAGATTTAGTTTGAGTCTTATTTTGATACATCTTGTTTAAGAGATTCCTGTTCTTCCTTTTTTCTACGGCAGTGCGCATGGCATCTAAGATTAAGTTGCTGCTGTTCTGAAGATTATACTGCGTAAATTTCATTAGACGATCAAAGTCACTCTCGCTGTAAGTAAAGTTTGTCAACAAATAAGGAGAAAAGAAGCTAGTCACATCTATATTGCCTTCCGACATCTCCTCTTGAGCTCGTAAGACACCTAGAAAATAAATCTCATTTATTAATCAATATTTTTTTGAGTTGTTCATGTATATACTAACTTTAATATTTAATATACTAAATTTAATATACTAACTTTACATTTTCTGACATTTGTTGGCAATCATATATACAATATGGTTTCTTTTCAGTAGATTTGCTTATGAAATCAAATGTATCTGCCTAAAGTTTGCATTTTTGATTTTGTGAATAATATTCTGTGGGTAAAGAATACTACAGTCATGGCTAGAGGACCAGCAGTGCAAGAACTTGATAATGACCACCAGGGAAATATGGCAGGCAGGAACACAAGGCTGAATAAATCTGGAACACGTAAACATTCAGTTGGCGTAGTCAGTACGCGAAGCCGAGGTCAGGGATAGACGAAGAAGGGAGGTCATTTCCCTTTAACAGGCTGTCCTGGAGAAGACGCAATTCTGTTTGTGCGAGAAACCATGCAGTTGGCGTCAGAGGCAGAGGATCCAGGTGGCAGCTGCTGGTGTCGGGGGACCTCGGAGTGTTGGCTGATTGGGTGGGCAGAAGTATTGTTTCTTACAACTGTTGGGTACCACTCACACATTGTAATAGATTAATCTGTCTTCCAGACCCCACCTTCTGCACAAAATATGAGCCCTGGGAGTATATTGACATCTAGTGTGCCACGGAGCATCATTTGTTGTTATGATAGTGCTATAGGTAATACTTTCCTAGTATTCTGTATATCACAAAAGGGGAAATGCATCACATTTCCATAAAGTGCCTGAAGCGCACCTGAGCAAACATCAGTCATCCAAGCTACATACAACCAATGTCACACAAGCCAAAGACCTTCCGACTCAACCTAGCCAATATCCTCTACCTACTCACAACAAAGACCCTCTAGCTCACCCAAGCCAAAGACCATTTAGCTCATCCAACCCAAAGACCATCTAGCTCATCCAAGCCAAAGACCATCTAGCTAATGCAAGCCCTCTAGCTTGTCAAATCCAAACAATACCTGCTGATATGAGAAATATTCTCCAGCCAAAAACCCTCCAGCTCATTCAAGCCAAAAGACTATACAATCTAAAACAAGTTTACACATTGAATCTACCCCATTCAAGCCAAACAATACCCAGCTCATCCAATCTGAGTTGAATCACCCAATTCAAGACAAGTCATCTAAGTAAAGGCTACTAAATTGATAAAAGAAAAACTAGTTACCTCCAGCTCAGGTAAGCCAAATGGTCTCCTGCTCATCCGAGCCAGAGATCCTATATCTGACTGAGCTACAGACCACATGCTAAGTCATGTAAATATATATATGTCATCTATAAATATGAATGACAAGGGCAAACTAACAGAGAAAGAATAAAATTACAGCAATGATAACACTTACCAGGTTCTTTATATTTTCTGAACGTGTCATTTACAAGGGGGAAGTGTAACACTATGGGAGCTGTAGGATTATCATCATCAACAAAAACATAGCACTCCTTTTGTTTCTTCCTTTCTTCTTCACTCAGTGAAACTTTTGGGAAACAAATGCCTTGTGCTTCACAGTATGTACAGGTCTGTTCCAGTGCCTGCATGAACAAAAGGCACAGTGAATGGCTTATTCTTGCCTCAAATTACCGTATTATAATTTTCTTTACACATTGGTTTCAAAACTCCTTTATTTAGTAAATGTAATTTTTTGTATTGTCAAAATGAATACAAGACAGAAAATGGTTACATATTATTTTACATTATATTACCAAAATCTGTAATACATTGTTACTTCTGTACTTTTTAAACAGGACAAGGGCTGTCTGCTGGTTAAATGGGGGTGTGGCTAGCCATCTGTGGAGGTGGGGCTAGCCATGTGTGGGGCAGGGTATCCATGAATATGGGCGGGGCTAACCCCAGACAGCCATGCATAGGAGGGGAGTAAGAGGGGAACTGGCGCAGGGAAGAAGCTTTTCACCCAGGGACTCCAAGTCTAAATCTCTGTGGGACAATAATAAAATACGAAGTAAACAATTTTACTAAGAAGCCTTACTGAATGTGGAAACGAGTACTGATTAAAAAGTCGTTAAGGAGTCTGACCCACTCCCTGCTGTTCCCCCAAACTTTAAAGCACATTTAATATTTTTAAAAAGATCGTATACTATTGTCAGGATTTCACCCTGCTAGCCCGGACCATGCGTAATTATTTTGCTGTCATGTCCATCTGCTACCACTAGTGGCCACCCTCCTCCCTCTGGAGTGCTCAGAATCAGATTATCAGGTACAGCTGCACCCATTACCTGATTGAAGCCCTGCCTTTAAAAGACCTGCCCTGCCCTTCAGTCAGGGCCTTTGCATTAAAGTGTTTGGACCGCTCTGCTTTGGCCCTGTACCTGACCCTGTGTTGATCCTGCCGTCTGCCCTGCCAGTGGGCTTCCTGCCGTCCACCCTGCCAGTGGGCATCCTCCCTAGAGACTTACTGCCTGTACTTGCTGTTCCTGTTAACTTCGTTAATACAGTACCTTTCAAAGTATTCTGCCTGTGCTGTGTTTCATTGCGCCTGTCTGTACCATCCTACTAGCCGTCATGCATTGTGGGGTACAGACAGAACCCCTTGTATCCCCTGCGACAGGACTCCTACCCGACCTGCTTACCAGGGTCATGACAACTATGTCAACAAGTACATTACAGAGGTGAGAAGGAAGCAAATAAAATCACACTGAACTCATAATGCATGTTCGTATAACTAGAACACTGAATAACTATTGTTTTATTGCTGCCCTAAAAGACATCTGAAGAGCAGTTTGGTAAGAGCCTTAATTCAAGGTCACTCAGTACTAACCTGAAGTGGGGTGTCTAAAGTGTAATCAAAAGATAGGATGATGTCCACCTTCCTTTCTGGTTTCAGTAAAGGGGGGAAGCTGGCATTAATGAAGTAACCAGCATCCACCAGGCATAGATTGTCAGCCAGTGGCGTGAGTTTATTGGGGAAGATGTCCAAATGCGTATCTGGAAAACAAACCAACAAACAATGTTTCCTCCAATATCTCATAGATCAGTGTTTTTCAGACTAGTTCAATATGCCTAATGTCAGCTAGGAGGCATAGACTGGAGATGTGCATTATTAGGTTGTCAAACATTTTCAAACAAATGGAAGGTGAATGATTAAAAAGTGTTTATTAAATGGGCAGTTTAACAGTCATCATTCTATTTTTTTTTCATGTAAAAACTATATAGTCCAGTTTTTCTACAAAACACAGATTCTAAAAAAAACAGCATAATCTTTACTGATACCTTAAATCATTCATTTGAAAATGTATTTATTTTTAGTTTAATAGTTAACTTTGCAAAAAAAAAAACTTCACAATTCATATTACGTGGAAAAAAAAAACTGAAAAAAGGCAAATGTGGATGAGGAGTAAGGGAAATACCTACCAGGGCCTACCCTACCATATTGAGGGAAACCCATGGTGACTATATCCTAAAAACCAAGTGGAGGGGTGTCACTGTACAAATGTCCATGTCGCTAACCCTATCAACCATGTTGTGGGCTACATCATTTTTGGAATGCCATGTTCAGGTCTGTTACCAACCAACAGAAATAGCTAATTATTTTGAAACCAATCCAGCTAAAAATAATGAGGTCTCTGACATGAGAAGCCCAAAATAAAGCCTTTGCAGAATATCTATCCTTTAGCTTCTGCATTCTAACCATATCACGGGGGTACAAGGATTACCTTTCCATGTGCGGAATTGTGAATGCTGGTGATAATCCTTATGCAAATGAAATCCTCTTAGGAAGTTCTGCTGTTCTCCATCAATGGGTCTGTTAGTAAGTAACCCCGTCAGAATGCTGGAGAATGTGCTTGATGGGGTGAATAGGTGGGTTTTTGTGTGTGCCTCTTCCCTCCTCCTCCTTATGTCTTCATTATCTGGATGAAAAAAACAAAACAACATTTTAAAAAAGAAAAATTAAACCAGTAAATTGCTCAGAAGTCGCAATGAAGAAAACACATTATGCTCTTATCTGCTTTTTTACAATTGATCACCCTGCGCTAAAACTAGTTAAAAGTGTTTGCCGGAATATTTTTATAAACAATACTATAACCTATACCTTCATTGATTTATTTTCATATGGTAACATAGATAATGCATTATTTGTTATTAGTGATATATCAAATTATGAGACAATGATTTTAACATCGGATAAAGAAAATTCAGATGAAAGTTCTGACACGTATAAAGTAAAGTATAAAGAAAATATTATACCAATATCCTTAATTCTGTGCTTCATCCAGTGTTCCCAAAAGGTGTCCAGCTGAGTGGTGAGATACCAAGTGTCCACCAGGTTCAGAGAGAAGACGTTACCCCATAACCCTATAACCAAAATATAAATATGAATTTCTTTACAGAAATGCATTTACACAATTGGTGGAATCTGAGGTAATGTGAGAACAAACTAATTGCATCCATGTTATTGTATATTTAGACACCAGCAGCACCCTCAGTGGATGGTTCTCCTATGGATTATATACCTGTGTTTATGTAAGGGGTATCTTGAAAACCTGCGCTGGCTAAATTGAGTAATTAGATAGCAAAAGGTAAATTAAAGCATTGAAAATGATTAAAAGAATACCTTGCAGGTAGCAGATCCGAGGTTCAGGATGCCTCTTCATCAGACGGCCCATGTAGAACTCACTTCCAAAATCCTCAGTGCGGATGGAAGCACCGTACTTGGTGAGTCCCACTTCATAAGGGGTGAATTCACACCATTCTAAAAACATTAGGTGCTTTAATTACTCTTAAAGTGGATACATATGGGAAATATGGAGGCATGACAAAACACAGAAAATCTTCTGAAAAAAGTGTAACAAGTGTTTACAAGTATCAATTTTACTTCCCCATAAAAACTGCTATATATTTTAGTGCATACTGAGCTATTCTTGATCTGATGCTTATGGGGCTCATTTTTATTTGAGTACCTATAAATGAAATATGCTGGTTACCTTTAAAATCCAGTGTACTAATGTTGCCATGTTTAACGTTTATGGCTAGGTAAATGGGTAGAGGGTTCTGGCCATTTTCCAGTGCTGCCTTCTGATCTGAAAGCTTGCTTTCATTTCTCTACATGAAAGAAAAAAACAATATGTGATTATTTGTCCAATATGTTATAGATTTAGAATTCAGGCTTTCTTTATGTTAAACCTTTTCCATGCTGAATAGTTCTTCTATTGTATAATACAGTTCACACCGTGCTATGCCTGGCAGCATTCTAATCTCAACACTGGAATTAACAGAATGTGCAGGTTCCATACACAACTCTGTTCTTGTCACCATATCTGTTTCTGCACACATCCAAAGGTTATGATGGTTGATCCACTACTTACTCACAGGCTGCATATCTTCTTCATAGTGTGAAATGTTTCAAATGCTTAATAAAGTGAGTGATGAAATGTATTACCTCTTTAGAATTAGGTAACTGTGGTGTTTATTGGGTATTATGATAGTACCTGTAACCATATTAGGAAATGATTAAGTAACAATCAGGACAATTCCCAGATGCCAGAACTCAATTGTGCACCATCATAGCCAACAATGGATTGGATGATGGGTCATCTTAATCCCTCTGACTAGAAGGGAAGGACAAGCGAATAGGACAAGAGGGTAAACATCTGTCCTTCTCCCGAGACCAGAGGAGCTCAGTTTAACCCTAAAAGATAGGTTTCTCCAGTTCTGAACACAGCCAAGTATATATGTACTCACGTTCATGCACAATAAGCCATTTAAAAATACTCCTATTCTTTGGTTTAATAGTAATATAGCCACAGCCCTATGGGTCCAGCATATATATAATGATGCCTTTAGGATCTATTAAATAGTCATTTTAGTCAACCCATCATAAACCACTCTTTCTCCAACCAAGTGCTCTCTGCAACCAGAACCTTCCAATAAAAACCTGTTTGAAATAAAACCCTAGTCAGAAGAGTAGATGTCAAGAAACATTGGGTTCAGTTAAAGGCACTAAAAATAACAGAATAATGAAGTCAGACACAAATCCAGGAAGCATCTCCTGTCCTGCTATTGTATTATTTGGATTAACCAGAAATCATTCATACCCCATTATCAAACATTGATTCAAGCATCAGCCCCCACAGGTCTGTAAAGGAGGGTTTCTGGCCTTCCTTAGATGTTTGATGTAGTTCCTGACGATAATATTTCAGTCTCTCCACTGAGAATGTGCTTGTTTTCTTTTTGGTGATGTATTTCTTTGCATCATTTATTGATTCAGACATCTCCTTCTGTGACCAATCAGGGTCCCCGTATAACTTGCTCATTGTCCTAAAAGATGGTTGGTGTAAAATAAAGTTGAATATCAAGCATTCTGTCACTCTGGTTTTTGGTTTTAACTAATTGGATGCTTTAATAGAACTGTTTTAATTGTTCTTATTTTGATACAGATGTTTAATTTAAAGTGACAGTCCAGCCATAATATGCATGCAATCAGGCAATCAGTGGCAAGAATTGTAAGACCATGGAGCTGCAACATTTATTTTAAAACCTTTTAAAATAATGCATATTGCAGTACTTATAAAGTACTTTAATGTTTTTTTCTTTTAATTTTACCTCTGGCAAACTGGAAGAGGCCAGTTAAAGTATTTGGTGTTCATTATCTTACAACTAATAAAGGCCACTTTCCATGGGATTTTACAGGCAGACACTATAGACATGGGCATGGCCTGTAAGACCTAGTTATGGGTAATGGTTACCTCCTATCAGTTTTTATTTTCCCTCTTGACTGAACTAGTGAAAATGGACCTATGTTAATAAGATATGACCATCTGTGTCATATGTTTAAAATTAAATATAAATATATGATAGCTAACAATTTTGGTTAAGATACCAAATTACAACCTCTGTCTCATTAGTCATCTATACAAAGCAATGGCCAGCTTTTTAGTCAATGCACATATAGTGGGATGGACTACTACGGCATTTTGTAGGTAGTATGTAAGATCAGCCTCATAGCTTTCAGAAGCAACCTTTTCTCTACAGCGGTGAGAGTGGTGTCTATACCTGGGAACTTCTGGTCTCGGGCTACCCGGAGACTTCCTTTGCGGGACGCGGCCAGGACTGCCTACTGACATCAGCGGGCGGTCCCGTGACGTCGGTGGGATGTCCCGCTGACATCAGTGGGAGTTCCCGCTGATGTTGGGGGCGGTCCCACTGACGTTTGGGGGGGTTCCCGCTGATGGCAGCAGGAAACACCCCCTTTTAAAGGGAAAATGGGCAGGGAGCGGGGCGTGTCAAGATCCTGCTTCCGCCACCCCGAGGATTCGGGTCTTGACCTGGAGAACTGGAGCTCAGCCAGCAATCTCCGTGTCAAACCCAGAGAATTCCCAGGTATGGTGTCTGCTGTGAAGGTGGCAGTTCACTTCATCATAGCATGCGTGGATTTTTGCTTACCATGTGGAGCCAGATGCCCCTGCCATATAGGTGACACAATCCAAGAGACCCATCTTCTGCAGGCCACACAGGTGGCTGTACAGAGAAGACATGGCTCGAGCTCCCCCACCAGTTGCCATGACAGCCACAACAGGAATCTGCATGAAAGGGGAGCAACAATTTAAGAAATGTGGGATAATCACAACATTTCTATACTAAAGAGTTCTCCAACTTAATCAGATTTAGCAGGCAGAATATGGAGCATCAACAATCTGTGACTGCAGCCATATCTACCTACTCCGAGGTATGGCCAAATGGAGATCTTCAGATGTTGTTCAACTAGAAGCAGATGTAGCCAGCTTAAGTATTTATGGTGGGCATTTTGGTAAATTTAGGCACCACGTTACCTCTTGTGAATGATAGAAATTCAGAAGCCTAACTTCCAGCCAACAAAAAAATACTCCACCACGGAGAAACCATAGAACTATGCGGTCATCTTCATTTGGATGAGCGGTGCAGTGAACAACCATGAGGGGGATGCTCAGTCTATCTTTTTAACATGTTTGTGAACATGGGTGTCGCTGTCCAGAAATCCCTCTTACTGCTCAGTAATAAACATTACGCACTAAGACCTCCAGCTATACCTGTCACTGCCTTTCTGCAATAATACTTTTGACATATTAACCTAACCCAAACTGCTTCAATAAACCAGCATTCTACCACGTGTTAGGAAACTATAGTGAGCACATCTGATATGTTTTCCTTTTGTTCGTGTTACATTTTGGTTAACAGGAGAAACATAAATTATGATGACATTAATCAGAAAAAAATTTAATTGCCTGCATGACAGGGCAGACTACTGAATCTCAGCACTACTCCAAATGATAGATAAAAATGCACGTTAATGGAGCTGGATCAAAAATACAATACAGGAACTTCAGCTGTCTTTTTATTGTGCCCTTGGGATGGGAAGTGGGTGTGGCTTGATGTATGCTCCACCCACTTTATCCAATGTATTGCTTATTTTTCAAGTCGTCATCCATGTTTCATCATTCTCTACCATTGTGTACAAAATCTTTTATTTACTTTAAGGTCTGGGGTAGTGCTAGCTGTTTCTGTTCTGTCTGGGGTGCTTGGGGTGTAATCCATCCATTTTTAATAAGAGAAAGAAGAACTCCTTTGGCTCACTTACCTCTTCCCCCACCAAATCATTCTGCAACTGAAGAACTTTCTTTAATGCTGCAGCTACAACCTTTTGTCGCTTGACCAAAAACGCCTTCTCTTGATCACACAAATTAAAGCCCAGACGTACATCCAGTTTCTCCGGGCTGTAAAACATTAAAAAAACATAGCTTAAGAGTCTGCTTGGGTAAAAATGCATCCTTGGTAAGCAATATAGCCATGGAAAATTAGATAGGACTTGGGGTATTTTGACATAGTGGCAGACGAAGCAATATATGGCCACATATGTGTGATGGAATCCCCAATATTTATGCCTTAGATAGGTGTTTTTTGTATTTGCTGGGTATGCACTGAATTCTCGCTTTGATTTGTGTATTTATTGGCAATTATTATTCAAGCAGCAATGCAGGAATCTGAATCTGTATGGCTTTTATGCTTTTGTACCCTCCCCTAGTCTGTATTTTTGGTAAAACATATAAGAACTGCAATTTTTTGAACAAGTGAATTGTTGACCAAAATGTTGCTGATTAAACAGTAGGATATCATAATATTTTAATATAACTGTTACTGCATGAAGTGTTGTTTGGGGAATAACTGCTGTATTCATGAGCATACTACATGAACGCAGGTGTAATCATACTGTAACTACTTTGGACAGGGATTTGTCCATGACATCAGCATCATCTGACTTACCATGGAACACAAATTTAGACTTGTAAGTAATTTGTATGAGATCACACAGAGTACATCATAAATTTAGATATCTCATAAAACATTTTACTCTCCTCGTATAGACATATCGGTTGCTCTGCTTAGCTATCTGTAGATATGGAGGCTCATAAGGTCTTCTTTTGACCTTATGCTACATTACAAGCTCAGTATATGGCCAAGTGGGGGCAGAGCGATCATGGGGTTGCAAATAATGGCTGCAGTCCTATAAGCATGTCTATGAAAGCACTGGGGGGGCTAATTTGGTAGCCCGTCTAGGACCATTTGTCATCATATTTCTGATTGTATAATCTGGGCACAGATGGTGGTGAGAACAGTCTTTCTTCTTCCCAAATTAAATATATAGTTTCCATGTTAAAACGATATAGCCTTACTTACAGCGTGTATTTAATGGACTGAAAGGGTTGAGATAAAATACATTACCATTCGTTTAACTTCAGTTGCATTTCCAGTGGCTTGTTCTGCACAAAAAAATAATGTGCTTAAAATAATATTATTTTTAGTGTCTTTTGTGTAAATTTACATCCCAACACTGACAAACAGATACTACAAATGTGTAAAAATGTACTGCAAAGGCAGTAAAAATATCTAGGGTTAAATTAAAATGTATTATGGACTTTACTGGGTCATGTATTACCAAAGCGATCATACCGGTGAACTTCCCATAGCTCCCCTATGGAGCTCTACTTCTCCTTATCGGAAGCAGAAGGGGCATGTAGTGACAGGGCTATGCATAGGGGCATAGGGGCTTAGGAGGGATGGAGAGTGTGTGCAGAGTGGACAGGGCTGGGCGAAATGATGAAAAACTAAGACTAAATCCTCACATATTCAAGCAATGATCTATAGAAGTCCTGGTTTGTTCTATGTCCTTCTGGTTAAATCCTGAACCTGCATCTAGTCTGGAAAGCGTTGGGAGGGTGTTCATGTCAAAGAACACTATTCTTCGCTATTTTAGAACTGTAGCCATAGCAGGCATGCTAGTCTAAAACTTTTAATGTTACCAGCCTTTAGATTTCACTTTATACGTGGAATGGTTCACTTGCCTCCATTGCGGGTAACTGGACATTGGTTTCGGTGTCGGGAGAGATCACATTAAGTGGCACTGTGGTTAGGTTCAAATGGTCATCTTCATTACTCTGTATGTAGGAAAATAAAATGAAGGTTATATACATATATGGCATGTATTTGTTATCACCTCGGGTAAATGGACAGCCCTTGGACCCACAATTTAACACTTTTTCATAATCAACCCACACTGTTGGGTGTCTCATTGGGTAAAATGGAGATATGGATCTTTATGTTGCTCTCCTCCTTCTTCCCACTAATCTACATATTGGAAAGTATTCAAGGTTCTGGTTTATGAGTTATGTCCTTAGTGTCCCACATGCATTTATGGAGAAGCAAGGGGGGAAAGGAGGCTGCTATCCAACTGCTACCTCACTAGACCATTAAGAATGGAGGTATATGCCATTGACCTCATGCCCCAATTGTACTGCCCAGCGGAATATGATGGCGATATATAAATTATATAAATAATAATGCAGGTAAGCATTGGTGATAGGGCAAACAGTGGCATCAGACCCATTACTGTAGCTGTATAAAACACAGTGTTTCCCATTATACCTGTATACTCACAACTTCACATTGACAACAAGGAAAGGTAGTGGGGGGGGTTTTGTACTACGTTTTAGTGCCTGTAATTCTTAAAAGCCATGGTATTGTCCCAAACCCTCTCATTAAGCCTCCCACATTTTTCAACCCATGTGTTGTTTTATATCAGTTGGCGTCTCTTTTTTATTTATTTTTTTAAGTTACTATTACCGGTATTTATTTTATTCCTCTACCTGTATATTTTTCATAGTCGGTACATTATATTTACTTTCTGGTGCATTCATTTCTTTTGAACACTTTAAAAAAAAGCAGTGATGGAACTTACAAAGGTGACATCCACAACAGGATAAACTTTGTTCAGACTAGCTGTCAGTTCTGCGGCCGAGTCTCTGGAATAATGAAACTCAAACGTTTCCTTTGAACTCGATCCAGTTGTGATATTTGGAATGAACATAGTTCTGTGCGAATCCTCATAGGAGCCTTTCACAGTCAGCACTAGCTCTGTTTTATCTAAGAAAAATACAGTTAATGTGATTGATGGCAATGGAAGATATGGAAATACTGTAATATTTCCCTCAGGTCTCCAGTCAGCCCTTACTTTCGGTAGAATACACTCTGTTTTTTACTTATACTTATTTTATTGAAGGGGAACATAATCTGGCTTTTGATATCTCTGTGCAGAGGACAGGAAGGTTTAGTTAAATGTTTATGTTAAATGATTAAAAATAGAATAATTACAAAAAAAACAGATTCATTGTCTCTTCATTCTTAATTTCCTATTATGATTATTATTCTTCCCCATTTGTTTTTTTCTTCCCAGGCTTTTGATAAAGGTTGGTATATTGTAGCACATTTATATTAATGAAGAAAACTATAGAATGTGCAACAAAGGCAAGACTCGTAACAAGATGTGGCTCTTCAAAGTAAATGAACAGTAAATGGTGACACAATAACTCTAGAAGTATCATGCTGGGTATAATGTAAGAATATGTCCTATGAGCCCGTGACCCCTACTGGAATATATAAAGTAACTTTCCACAATAAGGGCAGCCATTGTGTCGTTGTGTGTCACAGACAAGAATACTATGGGTTCTAGAGGTGAATTATTATCTGAAATGTGATCCGGTATAGGCAGAATGCTCAAACCCCATGTGGAAATTATATAGTACAAGCAGTGCAGAGAAACCCATTTGTCATTATCTTGTTATCTGTTCAATTAACTCATTTCTATGTTATTCCAGAATGATATCTGTTCTGCTTATCCCTGCACTGACATTGTGACAGTATACTACCATGGGGATATCCCAAGAAGACTGGCACCTTAAGCAATACATAGTGCATCCTTGACACGTTAAGGTGGCCATGAATAGTGACCTTAGATTAAGATTTAAGATAAATAAAATCAGAAACGTGATTTCTAAAAGGTAACGGATCCACTATTCATTGATGATTACAGCTGTAGCTGGGTTTATGCTAGTACATCCTTGAATTTCATCCAACAATCCCATTTTGGGAATTAATGAAGTTTGGATTTAATGAATATCCTCTCATACTAATTTTACTAAACCTGGATGGTTTCAGCTGGATCCGCTATATATGTTGTGTCTGTATCTGATATTTTCCTTGTACCAAGTAGACAAACAGCAGACTTACCTTTACATTTTTCCACTTTTGCCTTTTCAATTTGGACTTCTAGAGCAGCCATTTCAGGACACTGAAAAATATTTATACACCATGAAAGTGAAGTCACATTTGTATGACTTAGTACTTTTACCACATGGAGTTCTTTATGTGTACTACTCTACCACACGTGAAGGAGAAGAAACGACCCTTGCTTTCTGTCCTCTCTTATACACATGACTTAAAGTTTAATAAATGAACCATCTGGGGTTACATATAAAAAGTAACTTTGGTACAGGGCTCATTAGGTTGTCTTACCTCCACAGCAACCAATGCATTGGTCTAAACAGCATGGAAATTCTGTTGGTTGCCATGGAAATTAGGCTATTTTTTTCAAACTTTGCTACAGAATCATATACATAACTCCCAATGTTCGGAATTATTTGCAGATATCACTAGATATTTAGTTATATTATACAATATTGCTAGATCACTGATCCACCCATGGTTCCTTGAAAGATTCTTTAGTAATACATCATTTGTCATCAGCGCTGGGTATTATTATTATTATCTTTTATTAATACAATACATATATTCAAGGAAAATGACAAGACTAAATGGCAGACTAAGACAAACCTATACATTAGGTGAAGAGGGCCATGCTCACACGCTTACAATCTTGAAGGATGCCTTAGTACTCATAAAAGTACAGTATTAATGTGGCAAAACCTGTTCAAACATTACTAGGTTTTGACAACCTATATTTACAACACATAATTAACATTTACATGAGCTCAGCCTACCAAGAGGGCTGCTTGCAAATGGAAGTATTCATTTACAGAGATTGATGAATTCTATTTCAGCCAATGTGACAGGTATTTAAGGTATTTAAATGTCGCAAGAAGGGATTCCCTTCCGCTGGTTGTCCAAGTAGAAACTAGACTCGGGCGCGGCCAAGTCTTTTTGTTCGTCTTCATGTACAAAAATACCTTCGTATTCGCCCGTTCCCGTATTCTTTTCGGGCAGATATTTGGGTCCCTTTTTTTGCATTTTTCTTCATTTTTTGCCTTTTTTTTTTTAGCAAGGGTTAGAAACCCAGGAAGGTCTGTCCTGACCCTGGTGGCACCTCTAATCACCACACCGCTGGTACTGATATTAGTAATGCATGGGCTATGAAGTCCTACTTCCTGATCAAAATGCAAAACTAATCTGAAAAAAGTTAACGCCACTCTAGTAATACCACCATGATATCACTGGATCCCACTGGATCCAAGAGAGATCCCCAAGGGAATATATTTCTAATTTAATGTATTTCTGTGGTTTCCCATGTCTAATTCATGTGGGTACACCAAAAACATAAAAGGGGCATCATGACTTAACAAATACATGGCTCAGCTCCACAGTAATCAACATGTTAGGATTAGACAGGGATTGCCAAAATCAGGGTAATTTGATATAGTTGTTGGTTAAAGCAATACATGGCAATAGAATCCTCAATATGTATACTAGACAGAATACGATAAGCAATGAAAATAGATTTATTTGTCCAGGGCTATCATAATATGAGTATTAATTCATAATATTAATTCATCTGTGACATATTAAGCAAATGAACTAAAACAAATCTGTAATTTTATCATTTCTTCAGAAGCTGTAAAAACATAGAAACTTTTAACCCCTTCACAACTCAAGACGTGATATGACATCCGTGCAGAGTTGTTGCTTAACGAAAGATGACAAAACTTTTGTGTGTTCTGTTTATCCCATCAGCAGAGAGATCTGAGAAGGGTTTGAGTGAAAAAAGGGACAGCTGTCTTAGCTGTCTTACAGGTTTTGGATGAACCGGCAAGATGGAAATTGTATCCCACAACCAAAAACTACAAAGAAACTGACCCCTGTTGTTAATTAATATTAAAGTACATTAGAGCATATAAAGAAGGTTATTTTGTATTATTATTATTGGCACAGCAAGGCATAATGGGATGATACCTACCACTAACACTCCATTGGTTGTTACTGTCTTCTTTGGCTCTGAGCTAAAAAATAAAATAATACTATAAAAATAATCAAAACAATATTTAGTTTCCTCATTAATACTCAGTGAATTATGATTTAGTAAAGGTCACTTTCCATTGAAACCTTAAATGTTGTCCTATTGCTTGCCCTCCATCAGATTCTGAGCCACCGCTCATGTGATATTTTGTAAATTGAAAGTGAAAATCAAGCATCTAGACATCAGCCAAGGACGTAACTATCATTTTAAAAGTCTAGCAGCTTTATTTTGGGGTAAGATCTCTCTACTATGAGTTTGTTTTCTTATAAATACTTACATTGGCAGCATAGTGAATTCTACCTGAAGCTCTTCGCCACTCTAAAATACAAAAAACACACACAATAAAGGCTACAAATGGCGAATACTTTTGAATTAAACTAAATAATTGTGTAACTAATAGTTTTTGTCCTAAAACCAGTGTTTATTTAATTGGTTCTATCTAATACTTGGTGGCGATGTATTGTTCCCCTCTCCTCGTGTTTCTCAGGGCTCAGTTCTTGAGCCTCTACTATTCTCCATATACACTTCTTCACTTGGACAAGTCATATCTTCCTGTGGCTTCCAATACTACCGTTGCACAGACACCTTAATCTATGTCTCCTCTCCTGACCTTTCCCCATCTCTTCTAAGTTGCATTGCAGACTGTCTTTCTGGGATTGCATCATGGATGGCGTCACATTACCTGAAGCTTAACATCTTAAAGACTGAGCTTATGGTTATCTAACCATCCCCTCCATCCACAACTCCTGACATCTCTGTCACCATTGAAAACTCCACTTTACCACCAAGAGACCACGTTTTCTGCCTTAGTGTCACACTTGACTCTGCTCTTTCCTTCATCCCTCACATCCAATCGCTCACCAAATCCTGCCACCTTCTCTCCCAAATGTACCCATTTCTCACACAAGAAACTACCAAAATACTAACCAACGCCCTTGTGATATCCCGCCTGGATTATTGCAACTCCCTCTCCTGCCTTTCACCACTCCAATCTGTCCTCAACACTGCTGCTAGATTAATCTTTCTCTTTTACTGTTCCTCATCTGCTGCTCCTCTGTGCCAATCGCTCCATTGGCATCCCATACCCTTCGAAATCAAATTCAAACTCCTCACCTACAGAGCCCTCAACAACTTTGCAACCCCTTATATCTCTACCCTCCTATCCAAATACACCCCTAACCACCCTCTCTGTCCCTAACCACCCTCTCTGTCCCTTTCATGTGTTGCTGGAACATGGAATTTGTGTGTGTTGGGTAGCAAAGAAATTCAATTATTATATGAAGTTGTTTGCAGAAGAGTCTCGGTGAACTTAAAACTAGCTGTAGAACATTATAGGTTTTCAATTCACAAATACATGAGGGAAGTCATATTAAAAAAATTGACAGGTGTGTTATGAAAACTGACTACAATATGAAGATAATTTGAAAGGTTCGATAACACACCTCAAAATGAACGGTCTGACACTCACCTCTTTATTAAAAGGGAAAGTCTCCAGGACTGGATTATCAAGTGTAACATTTCCCAAATCATAGCATACTGTATAAAGATGGTCATCTTCAGTCCCCGTGTCTGCATCATGCAATGACAACTCCAGGATGTTCTTGGGATATAAAAATGTATGAAAACTAAGAAATTTGGTACAGTTTAAATCAGAGTAACTCCTTAGGCTCGATTCAATGACACACAATGCTCCCAGAGCACAAATCTGAAAATGTGTAAGAACTGCTGATAAAAATAGCAATTTATGTGTCATATCCTGGCATAATATATATTTTTTTATGCTCAGAAATATATGTTTAAAAATGTCTCCATATAAGTTGTGCCAATACTGTCTATTGAGTTCAATATACCATTTTTAGCAGTCAGGGTCTTAGATTCACAATAGCTGTTTTGGTTTTAGTAAGAATGTTGAATGGCTCCAACTTCAACACCAATAAAGGCTTAAGCTGGTGATTGAATCGAGCACTCAAGACTCACAGCTGTGCACATTGCCTCTTTGGATAAGCACAGGTAGACCAATTAGAATCTGTCTTTCAGGTCTTTGCTAGTAGGAAGAAGTAACAAAACCTGTGCCATTGAGGGAACTAGAGGACCAATGTTCCAAACACCCAGTCCAGATAATGCAGCAGATTTACTGAGTGATTGACACCTTTACACATTTATGGGATGGCAAGACATCTATTCATTTTAGCTATAAATATATTCTGCTGTCAAAAGCCAGTTTCTGTCATTTCTTTCCTTTATATCTTAATCTGCAGAGTCTATGTATGGTCAGCAAAGAAGTCTTCCCTTGTCTGCTAAGGACTCCCAATAGGAGTCCCAATAGGTATACTTTCAGTTTCTTTCTGTACAGAGAGATGAGTGGCTTCCATAGCTAGTTCTCAATAGAATTCACCAAAAAGAAGCATTAGTGTGTTCTTCCTGGTGTTGGGAATAAGTTGTGGATAGTGCAAGACCTCTAGCTCACCAAGATATAAGAGCTAAAGGCAGAAGCTTTATATGTTAATCTCCAGCAAGAAGGTAACAACACAGAAAATTATCCACAGTACAATTATTATTATTATTATTACAAAATATTACTTGTTTTTGCTAATACAGAGAAGTCAAAATGGGTCTTTAGTGTATTTGCTTGGCCTTTTGTCACATTTCATACCTTGATCTGACTGTGGATTCTAAAGTTGAAGGTCTCATTCCAGACAGGGTTTTTACAATTCCATAAGGTCTTGGTTTTCTTTTTTTCCTGCAAACTAGTTGGAAGCCAGAGACATACATAGCAGTCTGGTTTGGTAACTGCAACGGAGAAATGCATGACATGTTAATTGTACATTCTCTTTCTCTTCTTTTTGCTGTATATCCAAGGCAACTGTTTTATAACTTTGGGTTAGGACATAGATTTTTGGCTAAAAAGTGAATTGACGGGAGGAAAGAATCTTCAGACTGCACAGTTAATGTCATGAGGGGATGTTCTTCATCCTGCTATTTGGTGAATAAATGCCTATGATGTTTGTACAAGGGTTAATATTTGCAGTGTATCCTCTAACATTAAAAATATGCATTATTCCAGCAATACAGAAGATTGAATTCTTTATGACACTTCGCTCATGTCATTTTAGGTGACATTCTAGCATAGTATCAGTATTTGATAAGCGTACATACACACAACTGGTGAGATTGTAACCAATGCATAATACGCAGTTGGATAAATCTGTATTAAGGGCCTATATAGTAGAACAGATTTCCTATGCAGTTGGAAGTAGGCAAGGCTAAAGATTCACCACATATACTTCACCCATATCCAGTCCATGCTCTTCCCATGATGCCGTAATGGGGAATTGTCACTGTTGCAGCTTTTACCATAATATAATTATTAACTGATACTGCATATAGCTTTTACTTCTTGTTTATCTAGCAGTGTAATTATTTTGGTTGTTTTTCTTTACAACTTCATCTCATGGAAGCTGAGATTGGTGGCAGCCTGTGGCAGAAGGAGCATTATCTGAACAAGGACTTCTCCACCATTTCCCTCTTCTGGAACCAGTAGTATAAGTATAAGAATATAAGAATATAGAGTATAAGAATATAAGAAGGAGATAAGCTTCCCACACATACTCGGGTGAATCCTCAGTCTCTTTATAAGCGAATACAAAATTTTTAAGCCTAGTTTCCATTATATGGCCCTCATTACTCACCTATATCTGTGCCATGAATATTCTGAGCTTGAATGATCCTTACAGATAACTCATAATTAGATGCTTCCTCCTGCAGAGAACATGGTGTCATTATTATAACCAGTCAGTCATATTGTTTTTAACTTACCTAGAGCATTTTTTGTTTGTGTGTTTTTGGTGATGTAACAAGAAGATTAGTATTACCTCATAACTGCCTGTGGTTGGTAACACCCATGCCCTTAAACCCATCATTGCTGAAATCAGATATGAAAAGTACAATGGAGGATATATGAAAGTACTACCGTATTTGCTCGATTATAAGACGACCCTGATTATAAGACGACCCCCCAAAATCTGAATATTAACTTAGGAAAAAAAGAAAAAGCCTGAATATAAGACGACCCCAAAGGAAAAAAGTTTTACCAGTAAATGTTAATTCATGTAAACTATTTTTTTTAATAAAAGCTATGATTGAGAAAAAGATTTTTTTTGTTTTTATTTCTTGTATTTTCCAACCTGTCCCCCAGTTACGCACATCTGCCCCCAGGCTTGCCACTCCAATATGGCACTGTGGCCCATGATATGCCTTTTAACCCTCTATATGCCACTGTGCCCCATGGTATGCCTTTTGACCCCCCTATGTTCCACTCTGCCTCCAGAAATGCCTTATACCCCTATATCCCATTCTGGCATTTAGGGGGTTAAAATGCATATTATGGGGCAGAGTGGCATATAGGGAGGTATAAGGCATTTCAGGAGGCAGAGTGGCATTAAGGGAGTTAAAAGGCATTGTATAGAGCACTCTGCCTCCAGAAATGCCTTATACCCCTATATGCCACTCTGCCAATTAGGGGGTTAAAAGGCATATTATGGGGCAGAGTGGCATATAGGGAGGTATAAGGCATTTCAGGAGGCAGAATGCTCTATTAAATGCCCCCTTAACGCCACTCCAGAAATGCCCTATGCCCATTTAACACACACACACACACCCTATACCCCCATTTAACTAACTAACACACACACACACACACACTCTCTCTCTCTCCCCCCCTCTCTCACCCCCCCTCTCTCACCCCCCTTCCCCCGCTCTCCCCCCTCTCTTACCGGTGCTTCCAGCCGGGGCAGCGGGTTGACGTCGCCTTCTGCTGCAGCTGGAAGGAGGTGTGGCTAGCAGCGGGGGTTTGTATGCGTCCGTCGCGTATACTTTCCCCGGCTGTCAGAGATCAGACTTCCCAGCACCGGTGCGGCACCGGTGCGGGGAAGTCTGATCTCTGACAGTCGGGGAAGGTGTATGCGACGGACGCAGACAACCCCCGCTGCTAGCCACACCTCCTTCCGGCTGCAGCGGACGTTGTCTACGCGGATCGCGTAGACGTCAACCCGCTGCCCCGGCAACACATCAGGAAGCACCGGTAAGTGTGTATGATGGGGGGGGGTCGGGTGAGACAGGAGGATCCAGGTCCCCTGCAGCGGTGCGGGGGATCTGGATCTTAGTCTCCTAATCAGACCTCTATTTGAGGTCTGATTAGAAGACGACCCCGATTAGAAGACGAGGGGTATTTTTCAGAGCATTTGCTCTGAAAAAAACCTCGTCTTATAATCGAGCAAATACGGTAAATCAATTAGTATTAATCTGTATGTCAAACATGTTTATGGAAACATTTTATGAAAATAGCAATGAACAATTGAACATGACTTTAAAATATGTACGTCATCTAAAAATAACTTGGGTGTACTTTAATGTCAATCTGTCAACCCTAAACTAAACAAAACATTAGTTAGCAGGGCATCCAACTATTCATATAATCTTCTTCCTCATTTATCATCCTTTCTGTGCCCGTGTACCAACCTGTGCCTGAACTCCCCTAACTGGTTTCTCTTTTTTTTTGCTTCATTGTAGCCATTAGTACCATTACTTATAAATTAAAGATTAGATACAAGGGACGTTCAAAAAGTTTCCGCACTTTGATATTTTCGTTGGAAATGGTGAAGGCAGGAGGAGTAGTAACTGGTCATGTCTTAGCGACTTATGTGACTAGTTCTGTCTGACAAGCCAGCTGCCCCTTGGGGTTTAGTATAAGAGTTTTCACCCTGGGGTGAAGATGGCTGCGAAACTTTTTGGGGCAGAAGGTGTGCGGGGAGCACATAATCATCTTCGCGTGTGTGCTCAGTTGAACAGGTTGCAGGAAAGCTGAGTGTGAGTGTTGGATCTGCCTCTGTCCTGATTCATGACAGCCTTAAGTTCAGTAAAGTGTGTGCCACGTGGGTGCCTAAGCAGCTGACAGAGGAGCGCAAACGCTTCGGCGTTTGTTCCCAACACATGGTCCGTTATTAAGAAGAAGGTGATGATTTTCTGCAGTCACTGATAATGAAACGTGGGTTCACCTTTACGAGCCCGGAAGCAAGCGGCAGAGTATGCAGTGGAAGCATTCATCATGATGTTGATGTGAAAGCAGTGGTGCATCAGTGGCTACGAGTTTAACCAAAAACATTTTTGCTGATGACATTTAAAAGTTGGTACAATGTTAGGAAAATTGCATCGCAAAGGAAGGTGACTATGTAGAAAAGTGATGTAATTTGTTTTTAAAAAAATGTATTGAACATCTTGGAAATTCTTTGAACATCCCTCGTATTTTACATAACACTACTGAAGGGGCTACTAGCAGCGTTCATCTTTAATAGGAACCAAATCCCACTTTCCGCAGGGTTGTATTACCACCCATGAAGTACATGGGCCACATACCTCCCAAATATCTCTATTTAAGATGGAAAAGACCTCTTTGAAATCCAAATCCCTCTTTCCTTCTCTTCTCCCCTAGAAGCTCAACATGTTTGCTGGGTATGAAAGTATCTACAGCCCTAAAAGTCACAATAATTTGTATAGAAGAAACACCATAAATACATCATTATTCTTCTTCCAAAAACCTTACTTGGCTAAATAAATAGCAAGCAACGTGTCGCAAAAAGTCTTGGTAAATGTTCACCCTAAATCTAAAGTGTCCTTCTTTGGCCATATGAAATAATTAGAGGACTGGAGAAGTATTCAGGTTGCTATAACATATATACGGTTTCAACATTTTGTTAACTTTAGGATAACTGTCACTTTGTTTTATTATAAAAAAAATATTAATATATTAAAATTAGCTTTATTGCTAAAGTTGTTTAATGTTTTTACTTTCTGATCAATGGAGAAAAAAGTACTAGCTGTACGAATGATGCAATTTGTATCTATAGTACCTTTCTATTTTTTATTCTAAGGCAACTGTCACAATACTTTTATTAAAACCAAAGTAAAATAACATACCGAAAAAGTGATTTAAAAAATGAATATTATATTATACTTCTTTTGACAGCAAGAATAAGGCTAAAAGGGGACAAAGCTATATCTATTAACAAATACATACTGTAAATTGTGGTAAAAAATTGTTTTAGTGGCATTTACAAAGAGAGCTTCTGATTAGTGATTTGTTTTTTCATTGATTTTTTTTTAATTGACCCATAAGTTACCTCTTACATAAAACACATTTTTGTGGTTTTAAAAAAACAAACATTTTTTGCCAATAAAATTGGGAACACTTTTTGTGAGCAGTTACCTCAATGAAATGAATCATCTTTGACAAAGTGTTTTCTGCTTCCATGCCACATCTCCTACACTTAACTATTATGTTTTTTAAGTAGTTATTGCGGAAATGTGAGTAAACTGGAATGAATGTGTCATTCATTACTTTTTGTTTTATAAACCTTTAAATGGTGTATAGATTCAAAAACAAAAATGACACGAGCTGCTTGCTTATACTTAAATGTATGAGCCATGATGATACAACAAACTACAAGAAGTTATTTGTAGGTGCGTGCTGTGAGTATAAGGAAGAAAAACACTGATGATTTCACAATCCCAAAATATTTTAGAAAACCAGTAAGGATTATGATAGGATGGGTGACTTTACTTCCGTGTATTAAAAGGTAGAGGTAGAGAAAGATTGGAAATAGAGTCCGTTATAGGGGAATTCATGGCAGAAATGGAAATGAGTGGACAGTAACAGAGTGAGAGAATGGAGATCTGGAGTAAGAACACCAGTTTGTGGAATCACAAGGAAAATGAGGTAGAACCAATAGGGCTACAACATATTATAAACAGAGTTTTCTATTGAGCTAATTGGAACATGGAGACGACAAAGATGATATAATCAAAGCACGGGTAGGGCCGGTCTTGCGTCAGGGTTTCCTGGAGGTTGCCTGGAGGCATGTTTTGATGGGGGCACCAGACACTCTGGTCATGTGATTCATTTTGTGTTGCGGGGCATTCAGTTGGCTACAATCCTTCCCCACTGATGGGGATAGGAGACATACAGCAAAGAGTGCAATCCTAACAGTGCTTCTTGTCTGATGGGGCCATTGGATCTAAAGTTGTCTTTGAGAAAAGGCCAGATGTAGACTTTTAATTAAAAAAACAGGTAATATAGGTGCTATCATAGCACAGTGGCAGTAGCTATATTGCTATATAGAATTAATGTAAAACTTCTTTAACTAGGTAACAACACCCTAAAGCGTGGTTTTCAGTACAGCCAGTTAGTAGATCAAAGGTTCCATCCCCAATAAATGCACACTTAGCTACTTGTCTATATGACCTTAAATTCTCCCTTTATTGTCATGAACGGGGAATCTGCAGACTGAAAGGGGTGTGAAACCGAAACTGAAGTTAATCTCCATTTACTGATACCACTTTCTGGTGGGTGTGAATGTCCATCGACAAATATATAATAACACAATCTCTGTAAGGGATTTAGAAAATGGTTTGTACTCAACCGGTAGGATTATCTATGGAATGAAATAAAAGGAAGCCGGATTTGGAGTGTTATTTAGCCTCCTATGAAGATCTGCTTCGCGGTCCTTCGGCATTTATGACATCACAGATACCTCATGTAAAGTGGAGCATTCATGGGAAGACAGTGATGCCTTTATACAATTATTCTTTCAAACCTGGCCCTAAGGGAACATTGGTCATTGACCTGGCGTGACTCTGCTTAACATCGGCTCACTAGTGATTTTAGGTTAATTTCAAGCACCATGAGAAGATTACAGCTAAACCTTTTAAATGCATGTCTTCTGAAGATTTGTTTTCTTTTGTATCTGTGCTGCGGTATAGTTGACACATTTAATATTTACATCTTGTTAGACACATACATATTTACACGTATGCAACAAAGGGATGTTTAAGGGAGAATTCCCACAATTATTTACTAGTAACAGATTAAAAGGACGTTTTCAAAAAATTTTGATTTTTTCCTTTTTTAAGACAGTTCTAGTTTTTGCATAATACAATGTTTCCAAACACTGGCATTTTAGCCATGTCTATGTGTTCTAGCTCTGTTACTAGAAAAACATCCTGACTCCTTATCATACTGCCTGTGGTATACAATAGAATGCCCCAGTCTTAATCACCAGCCAGCCACACACTCTGACAAATGATATTTTATCTAGCAAGGACTTCATTAGGTCATTGATTATGCAGTTTTATGCATGGAACTTGATTTTAAACATTGAACCTCGTTAAAACTATTGATACAATAATATTCTGCGTACCTTATAGCAAGACGAGGGTAATCCCTGATCCATCATAACGTAGCTCATTTCCCGTGGAATCCAAGCCCAGAGAACCTCAGTGCTTCTTAGTGTCCCTGGGTCAACCTCTTTCTGTCTTGTGCTGTCACGCCATTGACTTCTGCTTAGCACTGAGAGCCAAGGTTTCAGGGAGATGTCACTGTAACTTATCCCTCCCCTTAAGTTTTAGTCCTTTATCCTCATGTCAGAGCAATGACTCTTGGGATAACAAACAGATCATTCCAGACCTGTGAGTTTATGAAGGAGGGGACACGTAAGCCAATATTGTGCTTCGTATAACCTGGCAGGGGTGGAGGCAGTGAGTGGGTGTAAGAGTGACACCCAAGCCAGATCCTCTTCAAAACTCACTAGACAGCTCTTCACGTAAAATTACATTGGGAAATATTTACATCTACACCCAAGCAGACATTTTCTTGTATATAATAATAATAATAATAATTGTATTATTATTTTCTGCATTTTATTGAGTGATGTAATAGCGGCCAAGTATTTTCTTGATGTCAAATATAGAAACATCTACTTTTAAAATCGTATTTTATTCTAAACCCATGTCAAGAGGCCTTATTATATTATCATTATTATTATTTTGAACTGATGTGACTTAAGAGTGTCGAAACAAATGTTTGTATGTATTAGCATTTATCTGATACATTTTCTTATTGCATTTTTTTGTTTCTTTTTTCTGTTTTTTTTTTTTTTTTTTACCATAAGCCATTATTTTTCTCCAGTAACATCATTTTTCCTCCTCGGTTTATCTATAAATGGTACCGTACCTCAAAAATGTGCCACTTGCCTCAAAAATGTGTATTTAAAAAATAAAATACTTCTTTTGTTTTAATGGTTTTAATTAATCATTAAAGTAGCTATCAGTGGTTCACAAAGTGACATACAGTCTTCCTATAGCCCTGCCCCATAGCCATGTCTCGAACCACTGCCCTTAACCCTTTCAGTAGCAAGGGGTTTTTAAAGTAAAATTGTCCCTCTGTCCAGTTTAAGTGTTGGGAGATGTGACATCATAAGCAGTTTAGGCAGCTGCTTAGGACATCAAATAATAATACAAAGTCTTCTGGTAACGCAATCTTTAACCCCTTAAGGACAATAGGGGTTTTTACTCGTAGTATATTGTGGGACAATGGCTCTTTTAACGTTTTTCAGTGTTACTGTTTAGCTGTGATTTTCTTCTCTCTCATTTCATGCTCCCACACATATTATATATTGTTTTTTTCAGGACAAACAGGGCTTTCTTTAGATACCATTCATTTTATCATATCATCTAATTTACTATAAAAAAAATGATAAAATATGGGGATTTTCTGTTAAAAAATTACTTTTTCTCACTTTTTAAACAGAAAACTTTTACTCATCTGCAAAAACTAATGAAAAAACCTACTAAATAGATTCTACTATTTGTCCTGAGTTTAGAAATACCCAATGTTTTATGTTTTTTTGCTTTTTTCTGCACGTTATGGGGCAATAAGTACAGGTAGAGTTTTGCTATTTCAAAACCTTTTTTTCCAAATCTGGTAATTCTTCCCCCCATGTGCCATTTCGGGTATCTTTTGAATGCACTAATTTTACCACTACCCTTTGTGAAACTTTATGGTAGTAATTATTTTTGTATTTTTTTCACACGTTGTACTTCAGGTATAAATTTATCACTCCTGGTATATGTCCGTGTCACACAACACCCCAATATGTGTTCAGTAACATCTCCTGAGCGCAGCGATACCCCCATGCATGGGTTTGTAGGGTTATTTGGGAGGTAAAAGGCCGCCTTTGTGAGGTGTGTATTTTTTTGCCATTTAGACATCTGCCCCATGTCCCATATTTGGGACATCTTTGAACCCGGCCAATTCAATTTACCCCATCAACTCATATATTTTTTAATACTAGACACCCTATGGGCATTTGTAATGCCAATATTTTAACTCTTTCCATAATGGAATTTTTGTAAAGATAAAAAATTTTAGGACTTGCTTATTAAAAACTTTTTTTTTTTTTGGTGACAGTGGGGATTTTTACATGTTACCATATTTTTGACATTTTTTTTGAAACATTTTTTTAATTTTTTTTTTAATTTTTTTTTTATTTTTTTTTACTTACTAGTCACTCTCATTAGTGAGCTGGGCTCCATTGACCTTGCATGGTTGGATGCAGTACATGCATTCAACCTGCAGGAGGAGCTAGAGAGTTCTCAAGAGGGTCTGGATAGATTGTTAATGCCATCCTGTGAATGACGGCAACGTCATTCACAGGATGGCACTTGTGGTTGCTCCTCGGAGCAATCACAAGGCGATCGGGGGTCGGGGGGGTAGTGTTGCTGACATGCCTCGATACTGAGGCATGTCAGCAACACAGTTTATGCTTAGGAAGCGATTCCGATCGCTTCCTAAGCAGTTTTAGCCGGGCGCCGCCGCGATCTTTGATGATCGGTGCGGCGGCGGCCATTTTTCTTCCGGGGAGGGCTGCCGAGGGCTGCCCTCCCCGGATCCACGGTCAGCCTCACTTGTGGATGCTGCAAAGCCGCCGATCGCGGCGAAAACGCCGGGCATTGTCGTTAACCCGTTGCACGGCAACCCCGTACATGTACGGGGATTGTCGTTAAGGGGTTAATGAATAAAGCAAGGGAAAGTACGCACTGTTTACAAAATATATATTATATCCTTTGTCTGCAATAATTAGGCCAATGAAAGGAACACAACGCCACAATTAGGTAGAGCCTTGAGATTTAATGTGCTTGACGCCAATGCGCATGAATCACAAACATAGGCACACTTATTGCTGTAAACACAGTTGTGTAATTTAACCCCTTAATGACAAGACTGTTTCTTACTCGTAGTACACTTTCACACACAATAAATATTTTTTCAGGACATGCAGGGCTTTCTTTAGACACCATTATTTTTATCATATCATCATCATTTAAAATGATAAAATATGGTGATTTTTTGTAAACAATTTGAAAAAATCTTTTACTCATCTGCAAAAAGTAATGCAAAAACCTGATAGATTCTACTATTTGTCCTGAATTTAGAAATACCCAATGTTTTTATGTTTTTTTGCTTTTTTCTGCAAGTTATTGGGCAATAATTAGAATTAGCATTTTGCTATTTCAAACCATTTTTTCTCGAAATCTGGTCATTCTGGCTCATGTGCTATTTTGGGTATCTTTGAAGCCGGGCAGTGCAATTTACCCTCTCAAACCATATATTTTGGAAAACTAGACACAGCAAGGTATTTAAAATGCTGGTATTTTAACCCTTTCCATGCACTAATTCTACCATCAGCCTTGGCCAAACTTTATGGTAGTAATTTTTTCACACACATTGTACTTAAGGTGTGAATGTACCGCTTCTGGTAGATGTCACTGTCAAACAACACAATATGTGCTCCGTAACAGGCTTTGTCATCAATGCATTGCATCGTGACCCCGTACATGTACGGGCTTTTTTGTGAAGGAGTTAAATACCATTTTGAAACATAATGCTTTTTTACATTTGTTGCACATCCAATAAAAATGCAGCTAATCCCTTAATTTTGTTTAGGTCCTTTGTGGTAAATAGTTAGTGACTGACTTTACAATGTGTTGATGGAATTTGTTTTTTACTGAATGCCATTTCCAAGTTCATCACACTTAATTCTTTAAATATGACTAATGGGGACTAAAACCCAACATGTGATAGGGAGGAATAGTCATGGTGACCCTTAAGATACCGTCTGTGTGATTTATATATAAGTTGGGTATATATTTGACTTTTACTTGTAGTACACTTTGGGACAAAGGCTGTTTTAAGATTTTTGCGGTGTTGCTGTTTAGCTGTAATTTTCTTCTCATTTAGTGCACCTACACACATTGAATATAGTGTTTTTATAGGACAAGCAGGACTTTATTTAGATACCATTATTTTTATCATGTCATCTAATTTACTATAAAAAAAATGGTGATTTTTTTTGAAAAATGACTTTTTCTAACTTTTATTTAAATGGATACTACTATTTGTCCTGAGTTTAGAAATGCCTTTTTTGCACGTTATAGTGTAATAAGTACAAGTAGCGTTTTGCTATTTAAAAACTATTTTTTTCAAATATGGTCATTCTGCCTGCCTATTCGGGAGATTGTTGGAGCCAGTCGCTTCAATTTACCCCATCAAACCATATATGTTTGGAAACTAGACACCCCAGGGTATTTCAAATGCTAGTATCGGCCTTTGTCAAACTTTATCTTTTTTTGTTTTTTTCACACCCATTTTACTTCAGGTATGAATTTGCCACTCCTGGTATATGTCACTGTCAAACAACAATATGTGTTCAGCAACATTTCCTGAGTACCCCACATGCATGTGTTTGTTGGGTTATTTGGGAGGTAAAACGCCACCATTCTGAGATCTGCATTTTTTTGGAATTTGGACATCTGGTCAGTCTGTGCCCATGTCCTATCTTTGGGACATCTTTGAAGATTCAATTTACCCCATCAAATCATACATTTTTTTAAACTAGGCACCCAATGGGCATTTAAAAACTCTTTCCATGTGACAATTTTTATGAAGATACAGCGCTAATTTTAGGACTTACTCATGAAGTTTTTTAAATATATATATTTGGACTTTTTTTGGTGACATCATTGGGGAACTATGTTTGCATGTTACCAATTTCTTTATTATTATTATTTTTTTTTCATTTTTTATTTTATTTTACTAATCACATTGTGATTAGAGAGCTGGGCTCCATTGACTTGCTTAGTTGAATGCAGGTCTGGATGGACCCTCTGAGAACTCATTGGTTTGTCAGTTGGCACCGCTATTTCTGCGCCCCTGAAAGTGTTAAACGTGTGATGTGATTACTGATGTGTCTCCGTATTTTCCATGATTTTCTGGTTTAGGTATACTGTTGGTTTTTGACAGCATACTAATTCCATCACAGGATGTACTTGGCTAAGCTGCTGATGTTTGTGTCCTATGCTGCGTCGCAGCCTACCTTGTATGTAATGTACACTCAGTTGTTGAATAAACCCAAGCTGTCCATGTGTGGTGATCTGGCTTCTGCACCCCTGTCCCGGGCTTTGTTTAAAGGCTGTCTAGTACAGAGTACATTTGCTCCAAGAGGTCTATATTTAAAGTGGATATAGAAGCAAAAAGGTGATCATTGTTGGGCTTATTTACATATAGGCCTACCTACCCAGAATCCCTTAGAGTGGTGGTAGCTTTGGGAAAAACAGGTCTTCTTGGTCTTTCTCATTTAATGATCTACCTAACACAACCCAATTGAAGATATAATTTGCAAATTTATTTTTCCAAAATTCATAACTTTGCAGGGAATTAACATCTACTTTAGACTGTATTTACCTAACTTTATCATATGCAAACTAAGACATGTGCATACCTGGGAACTCTCCGGGTTTGACCCACGCCCTGCTCCCCGCCTATGTCCCTCTTAAAAGGGGGTGTTTCCTGCCATGTCAGTGGGAACGCCCTGTAAAGTTCTCACATACTGAGCAGATTCAGTCTTGAAAGTAACCTGCAGGGGTGAAGGTAAATGGAGCGGTGGGATTAACACTTGAACCCATGTTTCTCTATACATGTTTCTCTTACCAATTCTGTCAATATTATTTAATAAGAAACTTTTGCTTCAAAACACAAATGTAGAATATCCGAAGAGATGAATATTTTACGAGAATCTGAGAAGTTAGATTACTGGTTCTGAGATAACATTGTGTCCCTAGTAAAAGTAACTATTGAATAGAAACAGAGCGTATCAATAATTACCGATGGTTCATTTAATTTTAATTAATAAAACAAAGTACAAACAGGTTTCCATACATATATGCGGTGGAATAATGTGGAGCATACATATATGACCGTATTATTAATCAAGTGTTTAAGTAAATGTGGCATTTGGGTTTTTGTTTGTTTTTTTCACATCTTTGACACTTTTACAAGTCAGCAACACAAAACCATGTTAAATTTTTAACTATACCATATTATATACCTAGCTGTTATTTATAACCTTATATCATGCATAATGAATTTTCAGAGGTTATAACACTTTTATGCCCCAGTAGACTATGACAACTAAAACATTTTCTGTTTTTGTAGCAAAAAAATGAATAGAACATTTCAATTTACCTGCCAATCTCTTATGACAGAAAGCATTATGATGATTTAAAAAAGACACAAAAGCAGCAGCCAATCAGGAAGGGGACAGGTGGTTGCATGCTATAATACATCATCTTCTCAGGCAGCAGGAGCCGTACGGGAAGTCTCTGTGCTCTGTTGATTAAGGTCTTATAAGGCGATGTCACGGGAGTGGCGGGCAGGTACTGAGGAGTCCAGAATGCAGAACACAGGAACCAGCAAAAGTGACTTAGAAGGCAAGGTCCAGTAGCGGAGTCCGGGTTCACTGGCCAAGGTCACTACACAGGAATCAGAGAGCCGTTTAGTTACCAAGGTCAGGGGCACAGGAGGTCAGCAAAGTCTAAAGGAATAGCCAGGTTCGGTACACGGGAATCAAATACATAAATAGCACGCTTCACATCAGGAAAGGTATAGAGGCACAATAACTGAGCAATGCTCAGTGCTGAGTTTTAAACTTGCCGCTCAGCAGACCCCCCCCTTCCGTGTGTGACGTCACCCGAGTGCGTTCTCCACCGTCTCCACTCGGGGACGCATAAAGTACCCCAGAAGCAGACACGTGGGATGCAGATGAGGAGAAGGCTGGAGACACGGTGCTAGATCAGGAACCCACGAGTAGCTGGTACTAAGGTGAGTTACTGCGTCGGGGTCTGGTACACGGACCCTGACAGGCGATGATGATAACCGCAACCTTTCTGAAAACTCACCAACAGACCCCTAAGTTGCCTTCCTTGTGCATTTCATTTTCATTTTGTAAATAAAAAAAAAAGCTACAAAAGTATTCCATCAAGTAAGATAAAATATGTATTTGATAAATATTACTTTTACAGTTATTATGTTATTAAGAGGATGAAAAATCCACAAGACAGAGGCAAATCTATACAAAGCAAACAAAAATCATATTTTTGGTATATGCAATTAAAACAGGAGTGATCTTAAGAAAATGGCAAATAATTGCACATTTTAAATAAAAACAATACATCTGACCATACATTTTTTTTCCTGTCTATTATAAAACATCAGATCCACACGGACCTTTGAAAAATTAATATAACCATATTACATGTACTGTATAGTCAACATATACAAACATTATACTTTGAAATCAGTGAAAGTCTAATTTTTCAGTTTTATTTTTGTGATAAAATCTGGGCCATGATAAAGTTCTGTACATATCCTTTCCATCAGCTCCTACATTCTTATCACCCTTGTCATCCAGCCTAAGAATCCCTTTAGTCACAGGTTTTTATTTAGCATCTGCTAATTTTATGTACACAATTATATATTTATTATGTACATACGGTGGCAAGAAAAAAGTAAATGCACCCTTTGGAATTATCTGGGTTTTCTGCGTTAATTGTTCACAAAAAGGGATCTGATCTAAGTCTCAAGTATAGACAAACACAATGTGCTTAATAAGTAAATAGAAATGTGCACTAATAACTTACAAACAATGATTATCTCTTATGTCTTTATTGAACACACCCATTAAACATTCACAGTGCCGGTGGAAAAAAGTAATTGGACTCTTGGTTTTAATAACTTTGACAGCAATAACCTCAAACAAGTGTTTCTAGTAGCCGCAGATCAGACCTGCACAATGTTCAAGAGCAATCTTAGCCTATTCTTCCTTACAGAACTTCTTAAACTCAGCAATATTCTAAGGGTGTCTAGCATGAACGGCTCTCTTGAGGTAATCCACATCATCTCTAATGGGTTATGGTCTGGGCTCTGATTGTGACACTCTAAAAGCAGGACTGATGAATATGTAAACTCTTTGAGATTACTTTGTAACCCTATCCAGTTTTATGCAAATCAACAATTCTTGATTGCGGGTGTTCTGATGATTAACATCAGCAGATACTTCTTGAGAATAGCAAACTCAAAATGTTGGAGTGGGTTATTTTATGTCAAAGTAACTCTAAGAGTTACCAATCCTGTTTCAGTGACTGGACTCCAGGTTTGCTAACTCCTGACTCCAAATAGCTTTTGTTGAAGTGATTAGCCTGGGGGTTCACATACTTTTACCAACCCGCCCTATGAGTGTTTGAATGATGTATTCCGTATGGACAAGAACAATACAATAACGTGTGTTAATGGTTAAAAACGATTGTGTTTATTATTGTAACTTAGATGTGTAACGGCCAGGAACGGTCAGGATCAGTAACTGAGGATCCACAGTTCAGAACCCAGACACGAACCAGAACAGGCGTCTGGGACACGGGTACAGCAGTCCACAAACGAAGCCGAGGTCGAGGATTGGAGAAGTCAGGATAGCCGTGAGACGTAGCCGAGGTCAGAACCAGAACAAACAGGATAACTGAGAAGCACAAGCAGAGCCCAGAGAACAAGCAATGAATCTCTTTGACAGGCAGCCAGTGGACAGCTAAGGAGCCCTAAAATAGGCCCCAGGCAGATAACCCCGCCCCAAGCCAAGTGCACAAATAGATGGAGAAATGGCCTGCACATGCGTATCCTGCCACAGGAGTAAATGCTCAGCTATCATTGGAGTGGCCTGCGCATGCGCAAGGTCCGACGGCATCTGCGGGAGGTTGCTGTAGCCGTAGCCACAGGTAAGGTGGTTACACCATGAAGACATATTAAAGCGAATGTATACATAAATGGCGGCAATTCCAAAGGTTTCACTTACTTTTACTTTTTTTGCCACTGTGTATATATATATATATATATATTATATATATATATATATATATATTATATATATATATATATATATATATATATATATATATATATATATATATATATATATATATATATATATATATACCGTATTTGCTCGATTATAAGACGACCCTGATTATAAGACGACCCCCAAATCTTAATATTAATTTAGGAAAAAAAGAAAAAGCCTGAATATAAGACGACCCTATAGGAAAAAAGTTTTACCAGTAAATGTTAATTCATTTAAACAATTTTTTTAATAAAAGCTATGCTTGAGAAAAATATTTTGGTTTTATTTCCTTCTATTTTCCAACCTGCCCCCCAGTTATGCACATCTGCCTCAGAAGTGCCTTATACCCCCTATATGCCACTGTGCCCCATGATATGCCTTTTAACCCTCTAAATGCCACTGTGCCCCATGATATGCCTTTTAACCCTATATGCCACTGTGCCCCATGATATGCCTTTTAACCCTATATGCCACTCTGGCACTTAGAGGGTTAAAAGGCATATAGGGAGGTTTAAGGCATTTCAGGAGGCAGAGTGGCATTAAAGGGGTTAAAAGGCATTTCACAGAGCACTCTGCCTCCAGAAATGCCTTACACCCCCCATTTAACACTCCCTCTCCCTCCTCCAAACTTACCGGTGCTTCTGAGTTGGGGGGGCGCATAACACAGGAGGGTCCAGGTCCCCTGCATCTGAGCCCCAGGTGCTTAGTCCGGGCAGCATGTAGAGCTCCACGCGAATCGCGTAGAGCTCTACACGCTGCCCGGACTAAGCACTGGGGACTCAGAAGCACCGGTAAGTTGGAGGGGGGGGGCATAACACAGGAGGATGCAGGTCCCCTGCATCCTCCTGTGTTATGCCCCCCCTCCAATTTACCGGTGCATGTGAGTCCCCGGTGCTTAGTCCGGGCAGCGTGTAGAGTTCTACGTGATTTTATCGTGTAGAGCTCTACGCGATTATAACGCGTAGAGCTCTACACACAGCCCGGACTAAGCACCGGGGACTCAGATGCACCGGTAAATTGGGTCGGGGGTTAACACAGGAGGATCCAGGTCCCCTGCATCTGGGTCCCCAGTGCTTAGTCCGGGAAGCGTGTAGAGCTCTACGCGATTGTATCGCGTAGAGCTCTACAAGCAGCCCGGACTAAGCACCGGGGACTCAGAAGCACCGGTAAGTTGGGGGGGGGTTAACACAGGAGGATCCAGGTCCCCTGCATCGCTGCGGGGGATCTGGATCTTAGTCTCATAATCAGACCTATTTGAGGTCTGATTATAAGACGACCCTGATTATAAGACGAGGGTTATTTTTCAGAGCATTTGCTCTGGAAAAAACCTCGTCTTATAATCGAGCAAATACGGTATATATTATATAATATATAAATTATTCCTAGGAACTTTCTAGGTTAGGTCACCTGAAGCTCTCCCTCTCCTGGGGGAGCGGCTTTGCGTCGGGGCAGAGCCTGCTCCAGACAGGCTTTAGTTGGAGGGAATTAGGAATTAAAGAATGCAGCAAGTATGCTGAGGTGGGGACAACCACAGGCCAATCAGATGGTCAGAGAAAAAAAAAAGAACGGCATGGACACACGGAGAAGAAGGGCTTCACCCAGAGTGTTTCCGCTTATGTATATGTTTAGTATGTAGTGTCTACACTCTGGTTAGTATGTATCATTGCCAAACTATATATCAGGTCTGTATGTAGAATTTCCTAGCGATCCACATCAAATTAGTATGTAGCATCTGCTAACTTTATAACGAGACAGAAAATGCTTGCCTGCAGAAAGCAATTTTACGTTTGTAAAACATAATGCTTCCTGCAGATTCTAGCCAATTCCTTCTCATTGATTAATACTGCACACACTCATTGCACTTCAATATAGTTTGGTACAACAGAAGAATAAAACATGTTTACATTGTACAGACAAAAGCAAAAAAGTAACGCCGCTATTTGGAGCAAGACAAGTCAAGAATCCACGGCTCGTACCGTAAGCTGCCGAGGCCTTGATTCCTTTGTGAATTGTCCAAATGTAATCAAGTTAATTAATAGAAACAATGAAACATTTGTATACGTTTAAAAGTTAAACGGTTATATATCAGGAGGAATATATTACTTGGAGCTTTCTTAAACGTTCAAGTATTTTTGTGCGATAGCTTTAAATACACGGAATCTCCTTCACATGCGCAGCTTATAATTAAAACCAAGTTCTTAAGACACAGATGTCAAAACATTATCCTTCCAACTTTAACGTCCGATTCAAATTGTTTGAAACAGTATTGTGCTTGTGTCCACTTATTACTACAAGTGGTTAAATCAGATTACAGTAATTCAGACCATCTCCTAAAGCACCAGGTTTACTATGGACTTAAAGGTGCTGTTCTACCTAGGGTGCCTCACGAAATATCATTAGATAAGCGAGTGCTGCATTATGGAGAGATGATTCTGTGATCCCTGCATTAAAAACAGTGTAAGAAGGTAAATTAACTCACCAGTGTTGCTTAGAAAATGAGCTCGGTTTGAAGGAGCTTTACTGAAACCTCTGTGATGTGAGGAATGGGCAGGTTAAGCACAGCACATCATAGTAGATTAGTTCCAACGCAGATTTAAGAATGTCCCCATAATAAATGATTTGCACAGCAAATTACAGAAAAACGGCAGTAGCTTCTAACAGGGGCAGGCTCATTTAACGTGCATACGGGAGAGGAAAATAATCAGTTCAGGAGTTAGTAATGTTTGGAAAAAAATATTCAGCACCTTTAACATACAGGTAAAGAAGTCATAAATAGAATCATAAAATACACTGCCGAACATCACACGAAACAGTGGAATAGGCCTTCAGACTTCACTGCATTTAACAGGACCACCCTGGGTTGGATTAGTTTTGGATCATTGTAACCTTGTTAACCCACTTACGAACTAACCTATTTTTTAACTCCCGATTACGTTTGGGTTTCATACAGAACTACAGAGGTAAAAAATAAGTCTAAAATAAGTTTGTTTTCGTACGAGCAAGGTATTTGTTCGCTTATGGCAGACGCATAGTAGAAAGTCAAGTTAGGTATTGTCTTGTGTGAATGCCTCCTTCAGCTTTGAGCATGGGTTATTCCTATTTACTCACAAACTACAGCTTCTGAATCATCACTTGGAATTTGCCTACAAATAAAAAAAATAAGAAAATCGTGATTTATTTACAAATATAAAATTAAAGACTGCGTACATTCTTAAGTGATGATGCTCGCAGATAGTGCCACACGATGATGTCACAAAGAGACCGATTCATCAAAGTAATATTTGTTTCTCTTGATTTATTACGTGAATTACACATTATGCAGGCCCAGCTGAGCCCTTCTTTCTGGAGAAACCCTGACCCTTCATAATGAACAATGAGAGAGTTAAAAACCACAGCTCTCTCGCAAGCTCTTTAGTGAATAAATCCATTTAAGATGAATTATAATTCATCAGTGGTGTTCCTCGTTGACCTAATGTATGTGGATGGCATAACACACTTGTGTGAAATAGCAGAGGAACAGATCTGTAGGTGAATATATGTTTATAAGAATATAAATCTATCCAAGTAAAGGTGCAGATATTGTTCATTTACTTACATGCCGGCATTACAGAAACTTCTGCGGTCACAATACTCTTGATTCCTAAATTAGACAGCCCTCCTCTGATTAACCCACAAGTGAAAGCCAAATACTGAGTAGGAAAAAAAAGGATTTAATTAAGAAAAAAAAAGGCACGGTTCACTTGTTTTATTTTAGATAAAGCTCTTCTTTTATACATCTACTGCTGTAATAAAAGCCACAGCAAGTTCTCTATTTTAGGCCTAAAACAGAAATTATATAAAAGTCACCTGCTCAAGAAGATTTATTACATCTGCTTAAAGAGGCATGTTAAAAAAATAAATAGAAATCATACTTCCATTACACATTCACGTATCACTAAAACAATTACACAAATTGCATTTTGCCCATCAAAATCCTATAAACATCCCACTTTACAAGTCCTGTAATTATAGCTAAAGGGGTTGAGGCTTTAGAGTGTTCCTTAATGCTAAATACGTAACACATCAAATGGATTACCTTAGGAGCGTGTTCCAAGTATTGCTTTCCAGCAGACATTGGGGATATTAGACGGAACTTGTTATCCTGAAGCACATATATGCCCTTTAAAAAAAAAAAAAAAAAAGTTAAATACGACATGATATTGGTAACGTGTGCATCAAAAACAAATACTATATCACAAATGGGCACAGTTAGTATATCTGGCCTAACAGAGACCATGTAATTGTGCTCAGAGAGTTGTTAGCCTAGGGGTGTCTGAATGCCTAAACAGATGTTCAGGCATTGCTTTTGTCAGGTGCCAGCTCCAGCGGTTCTGCATCTGGTGGTACTGAATGCACAAGAAAAAAATGTGTCCTTTAAACCTAAAAAGCTCTCATATATATATATATATATAACTATAGCTCTAATCCTGTTGATATATATTAGTATTGTTATTTATTCTGATAGCACCATCATATTCTGCAGAGCAGTACAATGAGCAACAAACAATGGTTGCCAATTTTGCAATGACTGCTGTAATACTACAATAAATACTTTGCCTGACCAACCAGCTGCCATTCAACTACAATCCCTATCAGCCACAAACAGACCATGTTACTGAAACTGCAGTGGGACACTCTGGACTTACAACTGCATGAAAAGCGTTTTTACAAACAAAAAGCATTTCAATGCCATCAGCAGCGACAAGCTCTGTTATTACCTGATGGTTTGTTCGAAGGTTATCAATCTGCTTCTTAAACACTGTTGTCCAGAAATCTTTGCACACAAATTTCATGATATCCAACTCATCTTTAAACCTGGCTGTATCCTTGGTAAATCTAAAAAGAAGGGTGCAAACCATAATGAATTTTTAGCTTGATTTGTATTCATTTATTTCAATCGTTTTTATTTAGTGATGTAGGGCAGAGACATAAACAAGCTTGGGGGAACCTATACTGTTATGTCACCACAAGGAAAAAGGCAATTAATCCTGCATTTTTTATGCTGTTTTGTTTCTGTACAATGAAACAATGTCTCAGTCTGAGGAATCATTCAACAATTGTTACAACTCAAAAAGATCCTGCAGCTGGATTAGTTCACTTACCTCTCTATTAAACCCTGTCCTACTCGAAACCCCATGTTCTCCAATTTAGTGATGCACCTTCCATTTTCCTGCAAAAACACCAAAAAAATCACCAACATGATGGAACAGTCATAACTTTGTAAACATGTTGGAACAACCAATCCACGTGTCAATAAGCAGGAGCGAACTGGATGAATCATGGCATTGTTTATCTGAAGAGGTGAACATCTTCCCTACAGACGTTAGATTTACCTGCGGAGACTTGTCAGTCAGATGAAAAACGAGGTGCAAACGTTTAGATCGGCTGTACCTTCAAGTACTTATCATGATTTAAAAGCCACTTTGGACTGTAGCGTTCTTTAATCATTATTAGCATAAAGTATCACTGATATGTAGCCATTAAGTGAATCGAATCTGATTCATTTCATACCAGCACATTCTACGCTAACTTTTTAACGTTCTGCCAAACTAATGGTTCTATATACAGCTAAAATAAGAAAGAAATGGCATACATTACTGTAGGTGTTTAATCTCATTCATCAGCTGCTATCTGTTAATATTTGCTATTAATATATTATACACACACACATATATATATATATATATATATATATATAATACATACTCATCACACCATGACATGAGAGGCAGTATCTACTGACTCTGTCTAGATTTGTGGAGTGCTGCCTAAGTACCCCAAGCTTAATTTCTGTTTTTCAGCCAAATGGAATATGCCCCCCATAAATGTGACGTCACTGTGGTGACGCCATTACTCAGGGTTGACAGGCTCTGGACATCACTTAGACTTGGAATGCACAGAATTCTCCGTGTAGTGGAACTTACCACATCCCCCTGTTCGGTGGATTTGTAAACACACGATACAATTTCATTGTGCAGGAGGAGGAACAGAGCCTCGTCAGCCATATCCTGCTTATTCATTTTCTTCGTAAATATTTCTGCATCACCGGCGCTGAAAGGGCAGGGTGTAGACCGTGGAGCTGGAGATTACCCCCACGCAGCCCACGTCACGGTGCCAGGGAGCAGTCAGGATTTACAGTAATACTACCAGCCACATTCTATGCCAAGCAGCCTAGAATGTCACTTCCGCTTCCGGGAAGGAAGCGCTGTAGGAAATCAGTTGCCATGGAAATGTGCCGCATTGTGATTTGTTGGTTTTAGGTTTTATATGCTGCGTGTTATTTTCACGTTACTACCTTTCCTCCTGGCTCACAGTGTCACGCGCGTGTGCGTCCGACAACACAGCTTTACATTCAGCAATATAACAACGAATGCATACATTTCAGTAATTCACTAGCCATTCCAATATAGGAAATATTGATTCTTGTCTATATCACTATAGCAACCAGTGGAATGATCCGCTCGGCAGACACAGTCAATTGGTTGCTATGGTAACTATGGTACAGACTTACAAGAACAGCTATAAGTAGATCATGAAAACAGTACATGAAAACCTCATGAACGCAGCCGATGAGGGTGTCCATCTATAGCCAAAACACCGTAAATCGCTTTTCTGTATAATAATATCATAATAAAGCCCATAAAGGGGCTTTCTGGGAGTTCACGCTCTGTTTTATCTGCAAAAAACAAATAAATCAAACTTACACAAAAAAGTGTCTCTTATTATATTTGTATTATTATGGAAATTATGTACTTCACTGTTTCAGGTGGATTGTGCTATTTGTTTTTAGGTGAGATCTGGAATGGAAACGGGTGCGTGTATTTGGAGTGTATTATTCAGAGAGTTGAATGTCTGATGGATGGCTCTGTATACTTTTTATTTCTTTTTGTTATGGTAAACATCTTTTAAATCATGATCTTTTTACGCATTTACTTTCCTTGTCGTATAAACATAAAAATGCACTTTATGACCGGGATGTAGTAAGATAACAAATACTTGAAATAAATTGAAACTTTGTTTATTTTCAGTTATTCTGTTGATACAAAAGCCTGATTAAAATCCAAATAAACCACATCAACTCTTTACAAATGAGCGTTAATGGTAATTTATAGGAAAATGTCTTGATACCAAAATAACACATGTTGTAAATGCTTATGAAGTGAACACAATAAAACATAACTTTTATTTGAAATAACTCAGAGCTGAAACTCCCACACGAGAATAACATTGATTGATCTATGAGTGTAAAATACCAGATGTGGGATATACTCTCGGTCCATATTATAAATTATATAATAAAGAAGGAGTTAAGGAAAAAGAGGCATCAAACTTGCTTTGTAAATTAAATCAGTGAGCCTCACATTCCAGTCTCACGTTGTGGTCTGACTGAAGGGAAGATGTGATCGGCCCAACACATCTCCTGCCGGGCATTTAACTGGGGGCAAATGGACCATTTATACTTGTGCAAATGGACCAAAAACGATTTTTTCCAGCTGCAGAGACAGAGACACGGATGCGGTTGGCGCAGTAGGTAGGGAAGCATTGAGAGTGTATGTGGGTGTGCAAGAAAGTGAGCAAGAGTGTGTGTGGAAGTGTAAGAAAGTGAGTGAGAGTGTGTAAAAGAGTGAGAGTGAAAAAAAAGTCCAAACAGCAATTCAGAGCTCTCTGCTTTGTTTCTTACGGGGTCTCTCCTCATTTTTGTACATTCATACGAATTAACAAAATTTGCAAACTTGTTAATTCCAAAATAATCGTTATTACAAAAATCACATAGCGCTTATCAGTCAAAATATTTGCATATCTTAAGAGTGTACCGTCCCTCCCTCTCCAGGGTTACTAAAACGTAGAACCCTAAAGATTTCTGCATTTCATGCAATTCAAATTCCAAAACCGCCCAAAGAAAGTCAATGTTTATGAAAAGCAAGTTTCACAAAGGTCATTCTACTGCTTCTCATGCAACTATTTCCCCAGAAACCTCCACTAAACTGTCTAGCAATATCTCAGGAAAAGAGACCCCCTGGGTTCCTGTCTTGTAAGCAGGCAAAACCCTCCAATGCCGGCATCACCGAGGTCCCTTTAAATACCAAACTTATCTGTTCTTATTTAAAACTGTTTAACTTTGATCTTCTGCCGATAGCTGCCTCCCAGCACCAAGCCCGGTCGCTGCCACTGAGCATGTTCACCAGCACAAGATTTGGGGAGCGTTTCAGGAGTCTGCCAACTCCCATCAGTGCCACAAACATGAGCAGGGCCAAGCATCTGGACTAAAGCATAGAATCTGCTGGCAGATAAGAACCATTCGGCCCACCTAGTCAGCCCTTCCTTCCTGATGTAGAGACTCAGACCTTAATCAGTCGTTAAGATTAGGTTCAGGAGCCATATGTATCCCATGCATGTTAAAATTTCCTTATTGTATTAATCTCTACCACTTCTGATGGTAGGCTGTTCTATTTCTCTACCACTCTTTCACCCCTTACACTACATTTGAGGAAGCAGTTCTCGGGTTTAACATAAAGGAGCAGTAATGTCAAAAAGGAGTCTCTATCGTGAGACCTCTGAATTCTACAGACACCTCGGCAGGGAAATGATTTATCAATCACACACATTGTTCACGTAAGAAAAGCCTAATGTTACAACTAGCCCAACTTTGAATTGCAGCCACGCCTCGTTGCGTTACATCAGCAAGTTAGTCGGGTCCGCCCTCCTAAACGTCACTTCCCGCCTCGCTAACGGCTGGGTCAGAGCTAGCTGAGTAGTTTCTGCCTAACCCGGAAGTTGTCCCGGCGCGATAGAAGTGTGCAAGATGGCTGTGGCTGTCCGTACCTTGCAGGAGCAATTGGAAAAAGCCAAAGAGAGCCTGAAAAATGTGGACGAAAATATCCGAAAATTAACTGGCCGGGATCCAAACGATAACAGGTGAGCGGGCAGCAGCTGCGTGTGATTGCGGCCCTGAGGTGTTTGCAGGTACTCGCGGGATGCTGTGTACCGCATGGCCCAGATGTTGCTTGTGCGCCGTGTAGGCCTGTGGCCTGTGTGTGAGACTCGCTGTAGAAATGTATGGATGATGGAATATGACAATATTGTTGTAATATGCAAGGGCTGGCTATACGTTTTTTAGTGCCGGAGACATCCACATAAATGCGGCCCCCGATAGATCAGTCTGGGTGATATGCTACGGTTGACCGTGGCGTATCACGGTCAAGAGAAATAACGTAGTTCTCAGTAATCAAAGAGTAATTGGTCGCGTGAACACTGTGCATAAATTATAACATGAAATTATTTTAAATGAATTAAACTCTTTAGTTCACCTTCAAATTTGTGTGTGTGTGTGTGTGTGTGTATGTATATATATATATATATATATACACACACACACACACGCATATATTATAAATACACACACATATATATATATATATATATATATGTATGTGTATATATAATATATGCGTGTGTATGTGTATGTATGTGTGTGTGTGTGTGTATATATATATATATATATATTGCACCTGGGAGCATCATTAAACAAAGTAAAAGAGCACACCAAGAATTTTTGCCAACGTTTGAGAGTTAATTCACTTCAAGGGGGTAAAATTATAGAAACTCAAAAGTCCTTGGAGTGCTGGTCGACTTTTGTGTGCGTGGAGATATCTATGTGTGTGTTCATATATTTATTTAGAGAGAAAAAAAATAATGTGGGTACTGTGCAGGTAGGAAAAGATTGCCTCTTTAAACCACTGAATTGTATAAAAACCTTTTGAATGGCAATTTAACTATGTTGCTTACAGTTTCACATTCACCTTAATTGCTTTATGTGTTCACTGGATATATGTTAATTTTTATGTTTTTGGTAAGGTAATACCTTTTTCCATTGATTTAGCAAAAAGTGCTGCAGGTTTCTGGCTTTCTTTTCGTGTCATTTTAGTTTTGATCGTGTAAATGTTAAACATCTGGAAACAAAGGGCACAAAAAAAATGTTTAAACAAATACCGTAGTTTGAGTAAATACATTTGTACCCAAAAGAGGAAATGACAAACAATAATGCTGTGTGTAATCACAAGGCTGTTACGTATAAGAATCCTGCGGCAGCGGTTTGCATCTTTTCAAACAAAAGGCGACGTGATCCGGCTCCAGGTTCCATCGAGTGCGAATACAAAAAGAATCTGCATTAATGAACGAAAAACTGGGGTGTAGAGATGCAGCTCACACACAGTGCGTGTCCTTAGCAGCAGGATAGTATATATAGCAGCCGGAACGATCCAGATGGAAGGAGAAGGGCTGCAGGCATGGGGATTCCTCACATGCACTAAGTGTTACTCGGCAGACCTGTCTAGTCTCCAGCATTTCTTCTTTAGGGCACTGTACTCTCGCCAACCATCATATTCACTTTAATGTATATGACTGCTGAGCATTTTACATTTTAATGAGGTTCTTGCAAATTCATGGGCACATTCTGCAGAATCCCCCCACATATGCGTTTGCCACTCTCTCCACCTCCCAGCTATTTGTCGCCCTGTGCGCATGAATGACAAACGCTCACAGTGGCTCCAAATGGGGGGGAGCTGCAGAATCTACAAGTGATTTATTCTTATTTTATGACAGGATTGGAAAAGGTTGGATGTTAATCCCTTCAAGCCCAATATTTTCCTAATTTACTGACCTGATATATTTGCTTTTTACAATAGCTATGTTAAAGCCTGATTCCCCTCTTCCATATTTGGTTAGCCAGCTCAGATTATTAGTGGTAATAGAGAGAAAAAACCTAAACTAAAATAGAAAAAAAACATACATTTTTTGCAATTTTGTCACAGCTGAAAAATGACCCTATTTATGTGGCAGCAACATCTGCTTAAAATAATTCCCCAAATATTTTTTTATTCTTCAAGAGGTCTACATCCATGCTTTAAATATTACCCCGTATTAGATATTTTTAAGTACTTATATTTATAGGGGCTAAGGCGCTCATTTGAAAAAAAAAAAAAAAAAATTTATCCCTTTTCTCCTCCCAATGTCTCTGCGCTAATCACAATACATGCAATCCGCCAGCAGGGGGAGTAATGGAAGAGCCCAGAAAGGTCTAGAAGTGTACATCCGGTGGGTGTACCGACGCTAGCAGTAAGCACTATTACACCCGATCAGTAGGCTTCTGCCGATAGGGGACAGTCCACACTGTCAGGATGCCCCTGCCGCTGCAAAAAACTGACGTTCAGGTACATCCTAACAGGACTGAAAGGGTTAAAGTACTTAAGGCATTATTTGCCTTAAAGGCTGCCTAGGACACTGGAATGCCCCTAAAGGTAATTTGTTGGCATCACTACTATGCATCACCATGAAATGATACATTGTAGTCTTCATCAATACAAAACATTGCTTATTATCTTTAAGAAACACCAAGGCAGGCTGCATAGGACTTCTTTCCAACAAAACCAGTACTCAAAGGTTGGTGCTAGCAGTAATTGATGATTTTCTTTTCAGACCTGCACAGGCAAGGCGACTGACCATTTCAGGTCCTAATTTGGTTGGAGGTAGAGGACGTGGTGGCATTTTGCTAAGGTGAGATGCGGTCAATAATCTTGTTTTATGTATATTGTATATTCACATCACCTTTACACTGGAGACCCACATGTCTGTAGTAGTGACAAAATTAACTGCTTTTAATTCCCATCATTAGGCGTGGACTCTCGGATAGTGGAGGAGGACCCCCAGCCAAGCAGCGTGATTTTGAAGGTGCACTCAGCAGGTGAGGATACTAGCACTGCTGGAGAGTTGAAGGTCCCTAACAAACTGTCATTTGCAAATATTCTGGCTAGTTGTAGCTTGGTCATGAGCCGTCAGTGAGCAAATATGTCTTTTGATTGCATTGGTTTTTTTTTTCTTCAATTATTTCAATGTCGCAGGCTGGGTGGAGAACGTCGACAAAGGAGAGAGTCACGACCTGAAAGCGACGCTGAGGAAGAAGATGACAAAAAGGTAAGCTTTTTTTTAAGGAATGTCCCATCTTGCTAACACTGCGTGCTGAATTGTATGACTAATGCTTTTTGTCATTGATGTGTTCTCAGCCAGCGTTGCAGTCCTCCGTTGTTGCGACCTCCAAAGAACGTACACGCCGAGATCTTATACAGGACCAAACTATGGATGAGAAAGGAAAACAGAGGTAAAACTTTTTTTGGAAAAATTGTTCTAAAAAATAGTGTTCGAGAACCAAGAAATGCATGTTTTCACTTGGTGCACCGCTGGTTTGCAACATAAAATTTACTTTTATTGTCTTAGGAACCGGCGTATATTTGGCCTGTTAATGGGTACCCTTCAAAAGTTTAAACAAGAATCAAATGTCGCAGATGAAAAGGTAATGTTGCTGCCAAAAACTAAAAAACTGTAAGATTGCAAGAATTTACCCAGTTTATCAATCAGTGTGTCTTAGTCTTTTAATTTGTCATGTACCGTATTTGCTCGATTATAAGACAAGTTTTTTTCAGAGCAAATGCTCTGAAAAATCCCCCTCGTCTTTTAATCGGGGTCGTCTTATAATCAGACCTCAAATAGGTCCGACTATGAGACGACTAAGATACTAAGATCCAGATCCCCCGCAACTGCAGGGGACCTGGATCCTCCTGTGTCCCCCCCCCCCACTTACTGGTGCTTCTGAGTCCCCGGTGTGCAGCCGGGGCAGCGTGTAGATGTCTACACGGTTCGCGTAGACAACTTACGCTGCAGCCGAGATGAGGTGTGGCTAGTAGCGGGGGTTGTCTACATCCATCGCGCAGACCTTCCCCGACTGTCAGAATTCCCCGCACCGGTGCCGGACTCTGATCTCTGACAGTCGGGGAAGGTCTGCGCAATGGACGCAGACAACCCCCGCTGCTTACCGCACCTCCTCCCGACTGCAGCGTAAGTTGTCTACGCGAATCGCTTAGAGCTCTACACGCTGCCCCGGCTACATGACAGGGGAGTCAGAAGCACCGGTAAGTTTGGAGGGGGAGGGAGTGTTAAATGGGGGGCATAAGGAATTTCTGGAGGCAGTGTTCTATACTCTATACGCCGCTCTGCCTCCTGAAATGCCTTAAACCTCCCTATATGCCACTCTGCCCCATAATATGCCTTTTAACCCCCTTAGTGCCATATTGTGGCATATAGGGGTATAAGGCGTTTCTGGAGGCAGAGTTGCACATAGGGGGTCAAAAGGCATATCATGGGGCACAGTGGCATAGGGGGTCAAAAGGCATATCATGGGGCACAGTGGCATAGGGGGTCAAAAGGCATATCATGGGGCACAGTGGCATAGGGGGTCAAAAGGCAAATCATGGGGCACAGTGGCATAGGGGGTCAAAAGGCATATCATGGGGCACAGTGGCATATGGGGTCAAAAGGCATATCATGGGGCACAGTGGCATATAGGGTCAAAAGGCATGTCATGGGGCACAGTGGCATATGGGGTCAACAGGCATGTCATGGGGCACAGTGGCATATGGGGTCAACAGGCATGTCATGGGGCACAGTGGCATATGGGGTCAAAAGGCATGTCATGGGGCACAGTGGCATATAGGGTCAAAAGGCATGTCATGGGGCACAGTGGCATATAGGGTCAAAAGGCATATCATGGGGCACAGTGGCATAAAGGGGGGGTATAAGGCATTTCTGGGGCAGATGTGCATAACTGGGGGGGCAGGTTGGAAAATAGAAGGAAATAAAACCAAAATATTTTTCTCAATCATAGCTTTTATTAAAACAGTTTACATGAATTAACATTTACTGGTAAACCTTTTTTCCTATAGGGTCGTCTTATATTCAGGCTTTCTTTTTTTCCCTAAATTTTCAGATTTGGGGGGTCGTCTTATAATCAGGGTCATCTTATAATCGAGCACATACCGTACTTTGAATGTTGGTATTGTTAGAAGTCCTGTGTAAATTGTGGGTGCTTCTTAAATAAAATTACAAAGGCAAAACCCTAACTTTAAATTTGCACTCTACATTGTCCCCATAGTTCCTGCCCAGTTGTCGGGTTTTTTTTTCCAACATGGTCAACTCTGCATGTTGGTAGTTGAGTAACTTGTGGCTACGTGTGTGTGTGTGTGTGTGTGTGTATATATATGAATGTGTGTGTGTGTGTGTATATATATATATATATATCTGTGTATATATAATAAAATAAAAAATCTTTTGTTATAGCAAAAAAGACGTTTGGAAATAGAGCAGAAGCTTGAAGTGCAGGCGGAAGAAGAGAAGAAACAGGTGGAGAACGAGAGGCGAGAACTGTTTGAAGAAAGACGGGCCAAACAGACAGAACTGCGATTACTTGAGCAGAAAGTTGAACTTGCGCACCTGGTGAGCAGACATTTCAACATCTCTTGTTATACGATGCAGTATTAAATTGGACACGTCTCTGACAGGTCTATACCCTGTGCAGCCGAAATGCCTTAGAAAAATAGTAGATGGATTTCTCCAATTTTAAGATGGCTGTTTTCATGAAATACTGGAACTCCGCTCACTTCTTTGAAGTTGCAAGTCTTAAAACTGTGTTTATGCTCATTGTTTTCTTGTATAAATATGCTACTGTTTACGTGACATGCTACAGCAATGATTCGTCGTAATGTTACACTAACTTTGTGAAAACATATATTTTTTTCCTTTTTTAGCAAGAAGAGTGGAATGAACACAATTCAAAAATTATAAAATATATAAGAACAAAAACTAAACCCCACCTGTTTTACATACCTGGTAGAATGTGTCCACAAACGCAAAAACTCTTGGATGATTCTCAGAAAAAAATGAATGGTAAGTGTTTTTATACTGTGAATGAGACTTCTTTTAGTTGTGCTCGTGGAGTTTTTATTTAATAACTTTGCACAAGCATCATTATCAGTTTGTGTGTGTGTGTATAATATATATGCGTATATAATTTAAGCCATCAAAACCCAGTAATTGTCTCATTGCTTATTATGGCGCTGTTGCATAGTTTCACTTTTCTTTTAAATCTTTCTAGCTATATTTGAAAGCAGACGTTCGGAATTTGCAGAGCAGTTAAATAAAATGGAAGCTAGACCTAGGCGACATTCTATGAGAGACAAAGATCAAGAGAAGAAGCAGGACGAAGACCATGAAGAACAGGAAGAGGATCAAGAAGATGGTAAGGTAGCTCGGCATGAGAAAGAGGTTGAGACAGGTGACCGGCCTAATGACATAGAAATGGAGGACACCTTAGAGGAAGAGAAAGTAACCAGTTTTAGTGAAAGGGAGGTAGAACTGGTGCAGGAGAATAGGGTTGTGGAAGATAGTGAAGACTCTAAGCTCATGGAAGAAAAGATAGAGGAGGAGGGTAGAGTGGTAGTGGAAGAAATCCAGAGCATACAGATGGAAGCAAAGGAAGTAGAACACGAATGTGAAGCAAAGGAAGAAGACAGAAGTGAAAATAAGGGTGAGGATCAACAGGTAGATGTCAGTCATTTAGATGTTTTAGAAATAGCAGATATCGTAACTGACCTTAGGGAAGGAGAAAATGAGGAAAAGGCAGATGATCAGGCAGAAAGTAAGCCAACTGCTGATGAGCAAGAGGAACGTAAGGAGACTGAGCCAGAACCTGAATCCCCAGAAAGAACAGAAAAGGTTCCAGGGCCCGTGCATAATTTCCAGCCACCAGCCCATTATGAGTCTCAAGCTCAGCTTGAGGCCAGCTTGAATGCAGATAAAGAGTGGGTGATTGAAAAAGAGATTGCAGCTCCTGAACGCTTGACTGATTTCCAACCTGAGGAGGTCAAAACACAGAATACTGAGAAAAAAGGGAAAAGGAGTAGAAGCAGGGGTAGGACCAGAAGTAAAATAGGCAGGAGTAGAAGTGCAAGTAGCAGTTCCAGCTCTAGCAGCACTTCTAGCTCCAGCAGCAGTGGGAGCAGCTCCAGCAGCAGCAGTAGCCGGAGCAGTTCAAGTAGTAGTACTAGTAGCAGTAGTGGCAGTAGTAGCGGAGACAGCAGCAGTAGCAGTAGCAGCAGCAGCGAAAGTAGAAGTCGCAGTAGAGGGCGAGGGCATGTAAGGGAGGAGAAACGCAGCAGGAGGAATGTCGAGCACAAGAGAAGGGATGCCTCTGGTGTAGAGAGGAGTCACAAGTCATCAAAAGAGAGTGGTAGAGACTCCAAAGGATCCAAGGACAAAAGTTCAAGGTCTGACAGGAAGAGGACCGTTTCAGAGGGTAGTCGGTCAGGCAAAAGACCCTCAAGAAGTGAAAGAGAACGTAAATCAGACAGGAAAGACAAAAGGCGTTAACCCGTTTCCAGGTGTACACGCAGATGTTTAAGGAGTGATAAATGCCCCCCTTCGTGGAGAGGTGCTGCCTTTACAATTGCATGATACAAATTGTTTTGGGAAGCACATGGACTTTTAATGTTTAACTTTTTTTTTTCTTTTTTGCAAAGTTTTTTTTTTTTGTAATAGGTTGCTTTCAGACTGTTGTAAGATCCAGCAATTTGAAATAAACAGAAAAGTAAAGGATTTCTTTGCTTCCTTTCTTTGTTAGCCTGTCAATTTTTTTAAAAAATGTTGGTATTTTTAGCCTGCTTAAATGTAACCTTAATCTTACAAAGTGAACCATTTGAATCCATAAAAACATTTTGATAGGTGTCCAGCACTTTTATTTATTTCTAAACTCCTACTCTTGCTTCATTCTGTGAGTTCTGACCAATTCAAAGGTTGTGTGACTGGAACACCATTCTGATTTTGAAGCTGCTGCCAGGACTTGATGTCGTGTTGCAGCTCTGGGCTAATTCTCAGGGGGATATATATTCACCAAGAGACACAATTTCTTCAAGTAAAGTGTACAAATCATTTAATAACATAGCTAGCAGATGCTGTTTAAATACATGGTGAAGTAGTCGGAAAATTTATTTTCAACATTGTATGTTTTATAATTTTGTAAGACGGACTATACCTGTTGCCTGTTCTTCATGTGAAAATAAAAATGTTCTTTTTGAGTACATGCTTTATTGTGATTTGTCCTGACAGCACCCTGATTTGGCCGTCAGATTACCCAGAAACCTTTGCAATTTGTTTCCATGTTTTTTTGTTGAGCTAATGAATAGCAGTTAAGGTAACTTATTGTTGATTTTAAACTGCACTTACATTTTCAGGGTGATTTTGTGTGTGTTGGCCTGCATCTAGTTGTAATCTGTTATGTTTTTGGCCCTTGCAGCTTAAGTATCTCATCGTGAATACTGCTTCTGTGGCTGCAGGCCTTATTATGTTTCATTTAAAAGTGTAATCACCCAATAATGTGAACATGTGCAAATAACTAAAGAAAATAGTACTTTCCCAATTATGCACTGCAGCGGCACAACAAAACACTCCTCAGGATGTTCGAAATAGACTCCACCAAAAATGGGGAGCATGTACATAAGAAAAAAAAAAAAAAGTGCAATATATTCTGAGAATTGGAGTATTAAGTGTGCTAACTTACTCACAAAGATGAATTTCAGACTCTTTTGCTTTTTAATTTTATTTTTTTCTTCTTCCAAAGTGTTAATATTAAAAGCACTTTAATTACAGCAGCAATTTTCCCTTTTGGTATCCGTATGTAATTTAAAGGCACATTGGTCATCAGGCATTCGTAACGCATATGATGGCTAAAAGTAGCTTGCTATTTTTGTCATTTATTCCCCCTTGCAAACGTATGGAGAGATTTTGCAGAGTTGCCCCGTGTTCATTTGTTAAGAGATGTGTTTGACCAAACACGGTGCGGTATAATACAGCATGGTTTGTTTCACAAGGCTCTTCCCTTGTTTTAACGAACTCTCAATTGACACACTCCCCTCATTTATATTTTATATATGCAAGATATGCCGCATAGCGAATGTTAATACCAACCTCTCACCTGACCCGCTGTGTTTCAAAATCTTATTTTACTATTTTATTGCATTTTGTTCCTTTTATTAGTATTAAAGTACTGAGAAATGGAAATTTCGATTCAAAGGTGTGCTACCCTGGTCTTTTTTTTTGTCTTTGATGCATTTGAAGCATATATAAGTGTGTACTGCGTAGGATATCCCTGGATCAATCCTGAACATAGGAAACAAGTGACACATTTGTAAGAATGTGGAATGCCTTTAAAGTATTCAGTCCCCTAAACAATGTATACAGTGTGAACGTAGAGCCATAAGATAAGAAAAAGTTGATCTAATATTGACTGAGTAGTAACGGTAGGAATAGTTTAAACATTGATATAATGTTGCGTACCTTTTCCTGTCATATAGTGTCAGTACCACGGGGTGTCGCTCTTCCTAGGGACAAGGACCTAGAATTGAAGAGGTTAAGATTACCTCCTAACCCCTCCTACTCCTCCCCTATAAGAGCCCCGGTAGCCCAAATACCTCCAGTTCTTGCTTGTCAGGGACGGACCTTTTTCTTTTTTTCTTTGGTGGGACACACGGGTTGTGTCCAGGGGGATCCCTCCGATTGCCCCCCGGGCGGTGAGCAGAGCGAGGCGTACCGTCCGCATCGGCGGACGTTACGGAACTGCATAGACGCCACGCTCTTATGCCGGCAAAGCTTGGAGCATGCGCACAGCGGTGGAACGCACGCCAGAGGGGGCTGCGTTCCACCAAGAGTACTGAGCATGCGTGAAGCAGTTCTCTTGTTCAGGGCGCGAAAACTAAATTTTCACATATATAAAGCTGTGCTACCCAGTCTGACAGCAGAGGAGCTTGTCAGCACTGGTATTTCCGTGTCACCAGCCCCCCACATGGATTGAGGAGTTGTAAAGTAGGATTTGGTTAATCTTAACCCTTCAAATCATCTGCCCTGTATTTTCTACTAAAAAATTTTTTCGCTGGATAAGGAGAAATCTATTACACCTGCTCCAAAAAAGGCTGTTAAGACTAAACGTTTATCGTGCACTGAATGTGCCAGTCCTTTGCCGGATGATTGTAAAAAGAAACATTGCAATGCCTGCTCCGCTGAGAGTTTGGCAAAAGAGAAACAAAAAGACATGCAGTCTTTCTTAGGTTGGTTCCAGGACAACCTGGCACAAACGTTTGAAACGTATAAAGCAGCAGCAGCAGTTAATCCTGCGGAACCCATAAGGATTAAATCCCACAAACGTAAAAGGGCATCAGCTTCCCCTCATTCTGATTGGTCCTCTGGAGAGGTCTCTAGTTTGTCCTATTCGGCTTCATCTAGCGAAGAGTCAGAGGATGAGACCAATTTTCCTCCGCAGGAACTGCGTAAATTTGTTAAGGAGGTCTCACAGCTTTTTCAAGATGCAAACCTGTCGGCGAACCCTAAAGGGTTGCCTATGTTACCTAAAATGCAGAATCTCATGTATAGAGAATGGAATAATCCAGGCAAAAGAGCCTTTATCTCAAAGCACTTTAAGCAGCTTTTTCACCTTCAGGGTGATGAGAAATGGGAAGATATCCCTAAAGTAGACGTCCAGATAGCCCAGCTTTCTAAGCTTACTACCATTCCCATTAGTGAAGTGGCTGGTCTCAAAGACCCTATGGATAAGAGGGCAGAAACGTCCTGTAGACGGGTGTTCCAGTCATCTGGTTTCCAGTGCAAAGTGGCGTTATCTAGCGCATCTGTGGCTAAAGCTCAAGGTATCTGGTTGCAGTCCTTAGAAGGCAGTCTGTCAGACTCTATGGGTGAAGGTTTGTCTAAGCTATTTAAAAACCTTAGGCTGGCTAATAGCTTCCTGGTGGAAGCTGCCGAAGAGAGCCTTAAACTATCAGCCCATAACATGGGTTTGTCTTCCGTGGCTAGAAGAGCCTTATGGCTACGCTCTTGGGCGGCAGATACTGCTTCCAAATCAACATTATGCGATTTACCCTTTGAAAGAACCAAACTATTCGGTTCTCCCTTGGAGGAACTGATCAGAGACATGTCAGATACTAAAAAGGCACTTCCTCAGGATAGGAAAAGCAGATGGAACAAAAGATACCAGTATAGACCTTCCACGCCTTTTCAACCAGTGTTCAAGGCACAAACTTCGTAAACAACACGAGAGGAAGTTTCAGGAACATCCTAAGAAACCAGAGGTCAGGAAGTTCTGACGGTGTTGGAGGTCGTTTGCAATGGTTCCTGCCAAAATGGAGACAAACCTCAAACAACTCCTGGGTCCTCAGGATCATTGCGGACGGGTACAGGATAAATTTTTTCAGAATTCCACGTCCTCTGTTCCTCATTTCGTTTTACCCTTCTCAAGTGAAGAACTCAGCACTGTTTGCCGAAAGCCTTACCCTTCTCAAAAAAGGTGTCATAGAGCCTGTTCCAAAGAATCAGGAGTTTCAGGGAGTCTATTCTCGTCTCTTCCTGGTCTCAAAACCGGATGGGTCCTTCCGTCCAATTTTGGATCTAAAGAGAGTCAATGCCTGCATTCCTTACCGTCACTTCAGAATGGAATCTATTCTCACGGTTACCCACCTGTTAAGACAAGGGGACTTTATGGTTACACTAGACCTAAAAGATGCTTATCTCCATGTGCCAATCGCCACAGCTTCCAGGAAGTATCTCAGGTTTGCCATAAGAGTCGGGACAAGAGTTCGACATTTTCAGTTCACTTCTCTCCCTTTTGGCCTGTCGTCAGCTCCTCGGATTTTCACAAAACTTTTAACCCCTATTGCAGCAGCTTTGCGGAAAGAGGGCGTCACAGTCGTCCCTTATCAGGACGATTGGCTTCTGAAAGCAAGTTCTTCTCAGGAGCTCCTGGCACATCTCAGGTTTATGACCCGATGCTTGGAGGAACACGACTGGATCATAAACCACAAAAAATCTAGCCTTATTCCAACCACGAAGATCCAGTTTCTGGGACTCATAGTAGATTCCGTCTCATCAAGACTATATCTTCCACGTTCAAAGATCAAAAGAGTAAGGAAACAGGTTTCCTTTTTTACAACAAAATCCAACCCTTCCCTTCAGGATGGCTATGAGTATCCTGGGTAGTCTTACAGCTTCTATTCCGACAGTAAGCTGGTCCAAGGCACAGTTGAGACCCCTTCAATGGGACATCCTGCAACAGTGGTCCAGGAGACTGGAGGATCTGGACGTCGCCTTCACGGTGTCCAAGCATGTCTTACTCCGGCTGAATTGGTGGAAAGCGAAGGGGCGCCTCGCCCGAGGTCGATCTTTTCTGCCACGTCAGTGGGTCACTCTCACCACGGATGCCTCCAAAGTAGGCTGGGGAGCTCATTTGAACGGCCTCTGCAGTCAGGGCAGCTGGTCCTTAATCGATCAGACCCAATCGTCAAATTTTCGAGAACTGAAAGCTGTGCTTCTGGCGCTCAAGGAATTCGGTCCAGGATTACGGAGGAAAGCTGTGAGATTTCAGTCCGACAATGCCACCACAGTCTCATACATAAACAGGCAGGGTGGCACCCGAATTCCAAGGCTCCAGGACCTGTCAGACGAACTCATGCTCTGGGCCCAAGGGAATCTAGAGGATTTAGCAGCCACACATATCAGAGGAGTGGACAACGGTCTGGCAGACGATCTCAGCAGATCTCGTTGCTCCCAAGCAAATTGGTCCCTGGACAAGAGCATCTTCTCTCTCCTGGTTCAAAAGTTCGGCCTGCCAGATATAGACCTTATGGCAACCAGACAAAACAGCAAATTACCAATTTTCGCCTCCCTTTACAGGCAGGACAATCCTCTCCTGTTAGACAGAATGTCGGTGGTTTGGTCATTCAAGATGGCTTATGTGTTTCCTCCAGTGGCAATGATTCCTCGGATCCTTCTCAAAATTCGGGTAGACAAAGCCAGGGTTTTAGCTATTCTCCCTTATTGGCCAAATCAAAGTTGGTTTTCGGAGCTGCTCAGTTTGGCGGTTTCAGTGTGGGAACTACCAGTGTCCTCCCGTCTTCTAGAAAACAAGGGATGTTCTTCTAAGATTCAGATTGACGGCCTGGCAGCTGCAAGGATGATCCTCCAGGGCAGAGGTCTTTCCAGTTCTATGACAGAGGTCCTCCTGAATTCAGTACGAAGATCTACGTCTACTATTTATCTACGAGTCTGGAATAAATTCCTTCACTGGTGTGTCACAAAAGGTTTGAATTTTTCCTCGCCCTCAACAAGTTCCATTCTGGACTTTTTACAGGAGGGTTTTTCAGCGGGTCTCACTGTCTCGACCCTTAAAGGACAGATTTCAGCCCTGACTCATTTTCTCCTGTCTGAATTGGCTTCACAAGTTCTCATCAGACGTTTCTTTAAGGCAGTCACCATTCAACGACCACCCAGACATTCGCATTTTCCTTCCTGGGATTTGACCTTGGTCCTTCAAGCACTTTGCTCTGAACCGTTCAAATTTTTTGGCGTGTCTCTCAAGTTTTTGTTTCTCAAGACAGCATTTTTAGAAGCCATTACCTCGGCAAGGAGGGTCAGTGAGCTTCAGGATCTTTCCGAGGCTTCAGAATTTACGATTTTTCACCAAGATAAAGTCGTTTTGTACATTAAGCCTTCTTTTTTTGCCTAAGGTCATCGCTGAATTTAATATCAATCAGCCGTTAATTTTACCCTCCTTCTTCCCGTCACCTGCTACTCCAGAGGAAACGCTCTGGCACACTCTAGACGTCCGCAGAGCTCTACGGATTTATATAGACCGCACTGCTCCTTTCTGCTTTATGGATCAATTGTATGTTAATTATTTTGGTAGATCTGCAGGCCATGGGGCCTCCAAGCACACGATATCTCAATGGCTGACGGAAACTATTCACTTAACCTACACTCTCAGCGGTCAAGTTCTTTCATCTCGCATTACTGCTCACTCCACCAGAGCTATGGCTACGTCCTGGGCTGAAAGGTCTTCTGCATCCACGGAAGAATTATGCAAAGCAGCCACTTGGTCTTCATTTCACACGTTTGTCAAGCATTACCGGCTAGACATCTTCTCCTCCTCTGATGCTGATTTCGGGCGTAAGGTGCTCCAGTCGGTGACCTCGTGACTATATTACCCACCCAAAGGGGCCATCTTGCTATATCCACGTGGTACTGACACCATATGACAGGAAAAATAGAAATTTTACTCACCATAAATTCTTTTTTCGTTAGTATAGTGTCAGTACATATATCCCTCCCTGTACGTTTTTGTATTAAAATTATTTTTTGCAAGCTATCTTGTGTTCTTGGTACTTTCTGGAGGTATTTGGGCTACCGGGCCTCTTATAGGGGAGGAGTAGGAGGGGTTAGGAGGTAATATAGTGTGGTACTGACACTATACTAAGGAAAAAAGAATTTATGGTGAGTAAAATTTCTATTTTTTCTAAACAGGAATTGAAGCATTAGATCTTTCCAATAGGCAAGGAAGAGTTTTGAGTGCATTGTGTGATTTTATGGGAAAGCATCAATTTAGCTGAGCAAATATTCACCAATAGTAACATGTTGATTACACTTTCAAATTTGCCCCAGAATCGCTTTACTTTCACACAGCTGCTGTTTCCTGGAGGCAGTCTGATTTACTCCTTATGTGATCACATTCCCTTTAACCCCTTAATGACAATTGCCGGTTCTGGCACGACACGGAAAAACAAGTAGTTTACGACAAATGACGTGCCAGAACCGGCACGTCTTTAAACGGGTGCAGAAAGCGATCTACGTTTGCTTTCTGCACCCAAACGGCGTTGCTGTAATGCCTCGACCTCGAGGCATTCAGCAACGTCACGATCGGCACCAGGGGCCATGTCTGGCCCCTCCCCAGGGCGTCAACAACCATTGTATGGCGGCGGACGCCCGTTTTAAAAGCGTTTAGGAGGCGATCAACGATCACCTCCTAAACTTAAATGGTGTCGCTGCAATGCCTCGATCAGGAGGCATCCAGCGACACCAAACACTTACCTCTGGATGGACCGTGACCGCTCCGGAGAAAAAAAACAATAAAGATGAAAAAGTTCGCTAGAGGGTCTCCAGACCCTCTAGAGAACTCTGGCTCCACTTGCAGGTTGAATGCAGGTACTGCATTGAACCATGCAAGTCAATGGAGCCCAGCTTTCTAATCACAGTGTGATTAGTAAAAATAAATTAAAAAATAAAATAAAATTAATAATAATTAGAAAAAAATAGTAAAAAAAAAACAGTAAAATGTAAAAATAATTTCCCACCGATGTCACTATCAGGGGAACCTTCAAGTTGAAATTTTTTTTTTTAAAAAAAAAAGGCAAAAAAAATAATATATATATAAAAAATATATTTTTGTGAGCAAGTCCTAAAATTAGCACATTAGCTTAAAACAATTCTCGCATGGAGAGTTAAAATATTGGCATATTAAATGCCCATGGGGTGTCTACTTAAAAAATGTATGATTTGATGGGGTAAATTGAATTGGCCTGGTTCAACAATGTCCCAATTAACACGGGGGGAAGGATGGCCACACATCTAATTTCCAATTAGAAAAATGCACACGTACCAAATGTGGCCTTTTAGTTCCCCCCAAAAATGACAAACCCATGCATGTGGGGTATCACTGTACTCAGGAGATGTTGCTGGACACATATTGGGGTGTTGTGTGACAGCGGCATATACCAGGAGCTGTAAATTCATACATAACATAGATGTGTGGGGGGAAAAATACACACAAAAGAATACTATGGCAAACTTTGAAAAAATTCTGGTGGTAAAATGTGTGCATGCAAAGAGTTAAAGTACCAGCATTTAAAATACCCTGGTGTGTCTAGTTTTCAAAAATATATGGTTTTGTTGGGCATACTGAAATGGCCCGGCTCAAAAATGTACCAAATAGGGCATGGGCAGTGGATCCCCAAATGCCAAAGTTCAACATTGAAAAATGCGCATGTCCCAAATGTGGCCCTTTTGCCCCCAAACAGCCAGGCAAAATCATTCATGTGAGGTATCGCTGTACTCAGGAGATGTTGCTGAACACATATTGGGGTGTTTTGTGATAGTGACATATACGAGAACCTTTTAATTCATACCTGAAGTAAAATGTATGTGAAAACACAAATGCAAAAAAATGACTACCACAAAGTTTGACAAAGACTGGTGGTAGATATGGTGCATGGAAAGAGTTAAAATACTAGCATTTGAAATACCCTGGGGTGTCTAGTTTTCAAAAATATATGGCTTTATTGGGCATACTGAAATGGCCCGCCTCAAAGATGTACCAAATAGGGCATGGGCAGTTGATCGCCAAACGCCAAAGTTCAACATTGAAAATGCGCATGCCCCAAATGTGGCCCTTTTGCGCCCAAACAGCCAGGCAAAATCATTCATGTGAGTTATCGCTGTACTCAGGAGATGTTGCTGAACACATATTGGGGTGTTTTATGATAGTGACATATACCAGAACCTTGTTTATTCATACCTGAAGTAAAATGTGTGTGAAAAAACAAATGCAAAAAATATTACTACCATACAGTTTGACAAAGGCTGATGGTAGAATTAGTGCTTGGAAAGGGTTAAAATACTAGCATTTGGAATACCCTGGGCTGTCTAGTTTTCAAAAATATATGACTTGATGGGGTAAATTGCATTGGCCGGCTTCAAATATACCCGAAATGGCACATGGGGGGAAGAATTACCAGATTTGGAAAAAATGGCTTTGAAATAGCAAAACGCTACCTGTACTTATTGCCCCATAATGTGTAGAAAAAAGCAAAAAAACATAAAAACATTGGGTATTTCTAAACTCAGGACAAATAGTAGAATCTATTTAGCAGGTTTTTTCATTACCTTTTATAGATGAGTAAAAGATTTTTCAACTAAAAGTTAGAAACTTTTCACCATATTTTATACTTTTTTTAATAGTAAATAATATGATACAATCAAAACAATGTCATCTAAAGAAAGCCCTTCTTGTCCTGAAAAAAACAATATCTAATGTGTGTGGGTTCAGTAAACGGGAAAGAAGAAAATTACAGCTAAACACGAGTAGCGCAGAAATGTTAAAATGGCCATTGTCACGAAGGGTACAAAAAGTAAAATCATCCTTTGTCACGAAGGGGTTAAAGAAGATACTTTCTGCCAGATGTATTTGTTGCTGTTGCGCTGCTGAAAAAATGCCCAAAGAAATTGCTTTGTTTACCTAATTAAACACATTTAGTTTAATGGGTTATATTTATTTGGATCTAAAATTGAGACGGGAGTGTGTGTAACGGGAGCATGTCATATCTGTCTAATTTCCTACTAGCCGGCGCTGTCATGAAACAGCCATGTTTAACATCCAAGTACAAATTACCAAAACGTGAAGCCAAACCTGCAAATTGGTTCTTTAGGGAAGTGCTATAGGTTAGCACTGCCACCTATTGGGTCTCCCATGTATTACCGGCGGTCTGCATATAAGAGAGATTGCTAGCATTGAAGACAGATCGGTATTAGAGTATAAGTACATGGCAATGAGTTAAAGGCCTTCTCAACTGATGCTAGTGGCCTGCATGAAAGGCGTCACATTGATCCTTTACAGTTTTTCTAATCCTAAATGGTACTGATATAAACCTAACTTTAGGACAATAAGTCCGTTTGTGTAGTTTCATCCCTGCTAGACATTCCCCAGTCAACTGTAAATTGTATTATTGGAAAGTGGACACATTTAGGAACACCAGAAACTCACGAAGCGGAACACCACGTCACAGAGCGTGGTCAGAGTGCTGAGGCAAAGGGTGCATACAAGTCGCCCATGCTCTGCTGATTCCATAGCTGATATGATTAATATCATGCTCCTACTATACTAACTGCCTTTTCCCCTACAACCGAAGAAGAGATAGCCACTCTTCTTTCTTCCTCTCACAACCTGTCCCCTCGACCCCATCCCTTCACACCTCACAAAGTCTCTATGTACATCCCTTGGTCCATCACTTACCCACCTATTTATTCTTTCTCTATCATCTGGAACTGTACCATCTGCCTTCAAGCATGCGCTAATCACACCCATTCTAAAGAATACTTCCTCAGATCCCGTCTGTTTGACTAACTACCGCCCTATCTCTCTGCTTCCTTTTACCTCTAAGCTGCTTGAACGGATTGTGTACAATCGCCTCACTAACTTCCTCTCCTCTAATTCCCTCCTTGACCCTCTACATCTACAGTCTGGTTTCAAACCCCTTCACTCTACTGAAACAGATCTAACAAAAGTCTCCAATGACTTGCTCTCTGCCAAAGCAAAAGGTCACTACTCTATTCTAATTCTACTGGATCTCTCTGCTGCTTTCGATACTGTTGATCACCACCTTCTTCTAGACTCACTTGCCTCTATAGGCATTCGAGATACAGCTCTCTCCTGGATCTCTTCATATCTGTCTAACCGTTCCTTCTCTGTCAACTTCTCTGGCAAGACATCATCACCCCTTCCACTTTCGGTTGGTGTCCCCCAAGGTTCAGTCCTTGGCCGTCTGCTGTTCTCTCTTTATACTTCCTCTCTTGGCAAACTAATCAACTCCTTTGGCCTCCAGTATCACCTATATGCAGATGATACCCAAATCTACCTGTCTTCTCCTGATCTCTCTCCATCTCTCCTTTCCCGTATTACCAATTGCTTGTCTGCTATTTCTTCATGGATGTCACAACACTACCTGAAACTTAATCTTTCTGAAACTGAACTCATTATCTTTCCTCCCTCCATCTCCACTCTACTACCTGAATTCTCTATCACCATTAACAACACGACTATCTCTCCTACTAACCAGGCCCGATGCCTCGGGGTCATCCTTGACTCAAACCTCTCCTTCATCCCTGACATTCAGTCCCTCGCCAGATCCTGCCGCTTGCACCTAAAAAACGTCTCGTATCCGCCCATTCCTCACCCAAGAATGCACAAAAACCCTTGTTCATTCCCTTATCATTTCCCGTCTTGACTACTGCACCACTCTTCTGGTTGGCACTCCACTGTCTCGACTCTCTCCTCTACAGTCTATCCTAAAAGCCGCTGCTAGGCTCATCTTCCTTGCACGTCGCTCCTCTTCTGCTTCCCCCCACTGGGAATCCCTCCAATGTCTCCCAATTACCTTTAGAATTAAATTTAAGATCCTGGTGATGACATATAAGGCCATCCATAATACTGCTCCTCCGTACATTTCTGACCTCATTAGCAAATACTCTCCTACTCGATCCCTACGTTCCTCCCATGGGCTAAGGCTCTCCTCCTCACTCATCACCTCTTCCTTTTCCCGTATACAAGATTTCACTCGAGCTGCCCCATATCTCTGGAATCTACTCCCAAGGAACCTTCAGCATTCACCCTCCCTCCCTCCCGACATTCAAGAAACATCTAAAAACCCACTTCTTCAGAGAAGCATACCATCTTAGCTGCTAGAACTTCCTTGTCATCGATACAACCACCACACTACCTCTCACCCTTTCTCTGTGCCTTATGTTTGTCACCCCATTTCCCTCTAGATTGTAAGCTTGCGAGCAGGGCTCTCTCCACCAAATGTATCGGTTTGTCTTAGTCTGTCAATTCTTGTCATATCCCTTGAATTTATGTATTGTATTAAGCACTGCGTAAACTGTTGGCGCTATATAAATAAAGGATAATAATAATAATAATAATAAATTAATTCTGAACACAGCCCCAGTTATAAGAGGGTGTGCGCACTTATGCGACCAGGTTATTGTGAGTCCCCCCCCCATCAAAGATTTAAACTTGTTTTGCAATTGAATTGTATAGGTCTTCATTAAAGGTGGAAAAAAAGATTTGTCTTTGTCTCCTTCTTTAAAATCACAAGAACATGGCATTTTAACATGGGTGTGTAGACTTTATATCCACTGTAAGCCCCACATCACTAAGTACGATGCCAAGCGTCGGATCAAGTGGTGTAGAGATACTGGGATCTGGAGCAGTGGGAACTTGTTCTGTGGAGTGCCGGATCACGCTTCTCTAGCAATCTGATGCACGAAACTGGGTTTGGCGGATGCCAGGAGCACGTTACCTGTCTGACTACATTGTGTCAACTGTAAACATTGGTGGAGGAGGGACTGTTTTTCAGGGTTTGGGTCCCTTACTTCCAGTATAGGGAAGTCTTGATGCTTCAGCATACCAAGGCATTTTGGACAATGCTAAGGTTCCATATTTATGGGAACAGTTTGTGGAAGGCCCTTTTCTATTCCAGCATTACTGTGCCCCAGCGCACAAGGCACGGTGCATAGAGACCTGGTTGGATGAGTTTGATGTGGGAGAATGTGACCGGTCGTATAGAAGCCCTGACCTCAACGCCATCGAACTGGAACAGAGATTGTGACAGGGGCGTACCTAGAGTATTTGGCACCCGGGGCGGATCCTGTAAGTGGCACCCCCCCCCCAAATGTAAAGACATCTACAAAATTATGTTGGCAAGAATATTTATTGCACCAATTTGTAAACTGTATGTCAACTGTAAACAACAAGAAATCTGAAAAAATAAATTAATAACTTATAAGTAAAATAAATATGTTTAAATAACATTTACTGAACATATAATAGTGCTTTCTTTAATAACCCCCCCCAAAAAAAACAACAAACACAACAAGTTTCTAAGAAGACCTAACAAATGAGTGACAAACATTACAAATTAAGTACTGGCTAAGCAGCTAAAGACACTATAAACTAGGGCTGCAACTAACGATTATTTTAATAATCGATTAGTTGGCCGATTATTTTTTCGATTAATCGATTAATCGGATAAAAAAAATGAATGTAAATTTTTCATTTATTTAAAATAATTTACTAAACAAATGATGTTAAATACAAACAGCAGAATAAAAAAACTTTTATAATAAATTTCTTGTCTTTATTTCCCAACCAGCCCCCCAATATATGCACATTTGAGCCCAGGCTTGCTACGCTGCCTCCCAGACATGCCATGCTGCCCCCCCACATATGCCACGCTGCCTACCACAGCACTCCACGCTGCCTCCCACATATACCACTCCACGCTGCCTCCCACATATGCCACTCCACGCTGCCTCCCACATCTGCCACTCCACGCTGCCTCCCACATCTGCCACTCCACGCTGCCTCCCACATCTGCCACGCCACGCTGCCTCCCACATCTGCCACGCCACTCTACCCCCCACATGCCACTGTGCCTGATACGCCTTATACCCCCTGAAACACCACTCCATCCTCCCCAGACATGCCACCCTGCCCTCCCCACATATGCCACGCCATGCTGCCTCCCACATCTGCCACTCCACAATGCCTCCCACATCTGCCACTCCACAATGCCTCCCACATCTGCCACTCCACGCTGCCCCCCACATCTGCCACTGTGCCTGATACGCCTTATATCCCCTGATACCCCACTCCATCCTCCCCAGACATGCCACCCTGCCTCCCAGACATGCCACTTCTCTACCCCCAGATATGCCTTATACACCCTGATACACCACTCCGTCCTCCCCAGACATGCCACACTGCCCTCCCCACATATGCCTTATATACTGTATATGCCTTATACCCCCAGATATGTCACTTCACTGCCCCCAGGATTTAGATTCCCCTAAATTAACCCTAAACTCCCCATTAACCATAACTGCCCCTAAATTAACCCTTAACACCCCCTTAACCACAGCATCCCCTAAATTAACCCTAAAGACCCCATCAACCACAGCATCCCCTAAATTAACCCTAAACACACCATTAACCACAACTGCCTCAAATTAACCGCAAACACCCCATTAACCATAGCTGCTCCTAAAATAACCCTAAAAACCCTATTAACATAACTGCCCCTACATTAACCCTAAACACCCAATTAACCATAACTGCCCCTAAATTAACCCTAAACACCCCACTAACCATAACTGCCCCTAAATTAACCCCCACCTCCCCTAACTTTCAGTAGCCCAAATATATATATATATATATATATTACATACATATATACACATATATATATATATATATATATATATATATATATATATATATACACACACACATTATATATATATAATGTGTGTGTATATATATATATATATATATATACACACACACATTATATATATATATATATATATATACATATACTTACAGTTAGATGAGTGTCACAGCCATGTGGTTCTGGCCTGGAGAAGGAAGGGGCGGGGCCAGTTGTCACAGTGATTACAGGGACGGGGAGTAAGTAGGAGCTGCTGCTGTGAGACGGTGAGTCAGACTAAACGGATTATATAATGAGGGGGATTTTTCAGAGCGTTTGCTCTGAAAAAACCCTCATTTTATAATCGATAATAATCGATTCAACTAATCGATAATGAAATTCGTTGCCAACGAATTTCATTATCGATTATTATCGATTTTATCGATTAGTTGTTGCAGCCCTACTATAAACTAAAAAAAATTCTGATATTATAATCAGGAGTCACCATAACATTGTTCTCTTTTTATTTAAGCATTTGCATATATAGTGGTGTTGCCATGTCGACTCATGATTATATATACCATATGAACCAGACACTGACTGTGGTATAGCATGACACCTATCACTATATACTGAGCCAGGCAGTGACGGTGGTACAGCATAATGCCTATCACTCTATACTGAGACAGACATTGACGGTGGTGCAGCTTAAGTAATTTCATTATATATTGAGGCAAACATTACAGTGAAACAGCATAACTCCTATCACTATACACTGAGCCAGATACTACAGTGGAACAGCATAACACCTATCACTATAACTGAGCCAGATATTGATGGTGGTACAGCATAACCGCTATCTTTATATACTGAGCTAGACACTTATAGTAGTACAACATAACTATCATTATACACTGAGGCAGACATTGACAGTTGTGCAGCACAACTGCTATCATTATATACTGAGACACGCGCTGACAGTAGTACAACATAACTGTTTCCATTATATACTGAGGCACGCGCTGACGGTGGTACAACATAACTGTTAATATATACTGAGGCCCACATTGCCGGTGATACAGGATAACACCTATCACTTTATACTGAGCACACATTGACGGTGGGGCAGCGTAATCCATATCACTATACATTGAGCCTGACATTTACAATAATGCAGCATAACCCATATCACTATATACAAAGCCATTGATGTGGTGTAGGCCTACCACTTCAGTGTCTGGCTTAGTATATAGTGGTAGGGGTTATGCTGCATTATTGTAAATGTCTAGATCGATGTATAGTGATAGGGATTATGTTGTACTGCCCTCAACTGTAGATCAGGGGAAGACTGTGAGAGTCAGTACAGCCTTCCCTTCTTCTGACTGCACCGTGACATTGGGAGGTCCTCTCCCCGTAATCATCCCCAAAGTCCATTTGTCCCCTACGTCACTAAACCACAACTCTCTTTTAATTACTCCCTGTAGTTCAGGTATAGATCAAATAAACAACACATGGAAACAGCACATGCAACTGAATAAGACATAAATATCCTGTATTTACAGGTATACATAAATAATGTATGGAAACATAGCATTGCAGGTATAAATCAACAGAACACACAAACCCAGCATTGCAGGTATAGATCAACTGGAAATCACTCAGCACTGAAGGTATAGATCAAATAAACAACACATGGAAACAGCACCCCAGGTATTGATCAGCTGAATAAGACATACAAATCCTGTATTTGCTGGTAAACATAAATAATGTATAGAAACATAGCATAGCAGATATAGACCAACACATTAACACACAAACCCAGCTTTTCAGGTATTGATCAATTGGAATTCACATAAAAACTCAGCATTAAAGTTATAGATAAAACACCCTAAATTACAGGCATAGATCACAGATTGCACACCCCAAAGCCAGCGTCCACATTGCCCACATAGAACCTGACCAGCACCCTGCGGTGGGGGTGCAAGGCCTCTGTCTCCCAGCTCTGCCACTGTACGGAACAGTATAGAGTGATGGGAGTTATGATGTACTTTAGAGCATAATTATAATGAAAAAGACATTGGAAATGGTACAGCATAACACCCATCACTCTCACACATTTACCAATCAACACTTACCAATCCACAGATTCCACACATACCAATCCACAGATTCCACACATACCACACATACCAATCCACAGATTCCACACATACCAATCCACAGATTCCACACATACATACCAATCCACAGATTCCACACATACCAATCCACAGATTCCACACATACATACCAATCCACAGATTCCACACATACCAATCCACAGATTCCACACATACCAATCCACAGATTCCACACATATACCAATCCACAGATTCCACACATATACCAATCCACTCTCACTGTCAATCAGTCTTAATGAATGATTTCCTACCTTCTTTTCTACTTCTTTTCTTCTTACAGCAGTCTTTTCTTTTTACAGCAGTCTTCCTCTTCGCTCCTCTTCTTCTGTCTTCTTCCGGGTCAGAGGGCACTGTGGGCGCGGCTTCAGTGCCGCCGGGGTTTGTTGTCAGATCCCGGCGGCACTGAAGCCGCGCCCACAGTGCCCTCTGCACAGCAGCAGTTGCCGCGCGGATCGCAAGGGAGCAGAATCGGAGGTCTTTAACAGACCTCCGGCTCCCTTGAGTGATTTTAAGCCGGTTCAAGGGAACCGGCTTAAAATCACTCAAGGGAGCCGGAGGTCTGTTAAAGACCTCCGATACCGCTCTGTTGCGAGCCTGCTCCTCCAGCGGCGGACATTACTGTCCGTCTCTGGAGGGTTGCCGGGTGCCGGCAAGTTGGAACCCCCCTGATGAGCGGCACCCGGTGCGGACCGCCCCCCGCTAGGTACGCTACTGGATTGTGAGCCCGTTTTCATGTATTTTTGTTTAAATACAAGGTTGCACATAAAATGACAAAATCTACTCAAAAACATTGATTCAAACTATGTAGGAATGTACCACCACACTGTGTACCAGATATCTTCTAGACATCTCTGCACCTAGATCCAGTTGTAGGGTATGCTACTGTATCCGTTATTTACTACAGGGCAGGCCACTTCAGCTTTGGCAGAGGACATTTCCTGGGTCCTGGAGAGGTTTTCTCTGCTTGCACTCTGGCTCTAGAAGCCAGGCCATTGTTTGAAGTTCCACACTGTAGCTCACTGATCCATGAATGGGTTGATTTATCAGAACCTCCAGGAATAAAAATGTCAGAAAGTAGCACTTTACACTCTGCAAGAAATGCATGGCTCCTGCCAAATTATCCACATAACTCATGTGACGCATGCACAGTCCCTCCATGCTTTCCAGGCACACATGATAGCAGGGTGGATGAAGGACCCAGGGCGGGGCTAACCTGAGGAGACAGGGATCGCGTCAAGCTATTATCTTCACCAGAATCGCATTCGCAATTCCAGTTAGCCGGTGTGCCCCACATGCCCCACGCCACCCCCAACCATAGCCAGTATTAAATGCGTAAGGAAGGTAGCCTGACTCGTGGCACACAAAGCTCGCAGTGACCTTCAGTCATACTCCCCAAGTTAGTTATCTGACATTCTTTCATCTGTGGCTGGCATGCCGTGTCCTGGACTGACTGACTGCTAATGTGGCTAATATCAAATTGGACTGAGGATCAAGCTTTCCCTCTCTCATAGATACTAACTTGGTAGAGAAACTTAATTGTGTTTATTCAAGAGCATACATTACAAACACTAAACTGTGATGCAGCGCGGAACACAGCAGCTTTACCTAATATATATACAGTGAGAGCATTTGTGTGCTGTCAAATAGTGATTTTTTACTAAATTAGTTTTCTCATCATCTAAAACGTTAAAATTTACTTTGAAGGATTTTATGTATACATTTCATGTATTTCAAGGATTTCATTGAGTATGTTAATTGGTTGTTGTATTTCTAATTGGATCTTATCAATTTCAATCGGTTCTCTGCAGTATGTGGGTCACAGGTGCTTGTCTATGAAACATGAGAGACATTGATCTCTAAATTTTTATGAATTTGTGAAGACTAATAAAGATTGAAACTTTGAATATTATCTGTTCGTTGTTGTTTTCAGTGAAATTACGGTGGGGATACCTGTTGCGGCGGTACACGACTGTCCGGTTTTGCAAGTTTGTTGGTAGAAGTGTTGGGAGAGACGCCTGATCCCTTTTGGGCTGTTTATTTCCACTGTCCAAACAGTACACCTGAAACAGTCAATCATACAAAATACAAAGAAAAAACAGTAATCACGACATGGATAGGGAGGGGTTGGGTGAAAGGGTATATGACAAATGTTCAAGGGTTGTGGGGATCTGAGGACTGGGGATTAATCCTCCTTTTCTGAGTAAGCTGAGTTTCCAGGATTAGGCAGTTTCTATCAACCCACGTAGCATCCCTAATACATTAGGCACCAAGGTTCTTCAATGGCATGTGTGTGCTTAAAAACAGTCCATGCAAAACCGAGTGGTAGGAGAGGAGCTTCCTCTATAGAGTCTCTGAGTTCATTTTCCAGTGATCTCAACAGAGCCTGTGTGAAAGGACACTGATAGAACAGATGAGACATCTGCTCTGCCATGATGCATTGTGGTCAGTGTCTGAAACTGCACAACCCCAAACATGTGCAAATGCCCTCAGGGAAAGGCCTCTCTTAATGGCTATCCATGTCATGTGTTTGTACCTGTTTTTCAGCCTGTTCAATGCCACATTGGTCCAAACTGTCTCTGCTGTGGCAATGGGATGCCCATGAATCTGTTCTGATTAGCTTATAGATGACCATACAGGACCACAAGTCCAATTTTACTCCCCCCACTTGGTGTTCCCCTAACAAACCTGGGAACATTTTGTTGTAAAGAATTGAGCTGTCCCACTTGTCCTATTTCATGCTCCTACAGAGCAGGAGCAAATAGACATGGAGTCCCAGGCAAAACCATTTGCATTATCCTATGTACACAACCAGAACAGTCGCCATGGCTCTGTCCAATTTTTTGCTTCATCATTCTCAAGATTCTCCACTTTGGCACGTAATATTAGTCACCTGAATACCTCCTCAAAGTGCCCTTTCTAAGTCTCTTTGGTCGCCCCCATCTCATCCTCCACCTGCACTGCTGAAGATCCAACAAGGACTGCAACTTGTGCTGCAGCCTTCTGAAGTTCTCCTTTCTACCACTAGTCTCCTGTCCACTCTTCCACCATTTAGCTACAACAGGAAAGCGGTCCTGTGCATAGTTTCTCTGTAATCTCCTGCCTCTTCAGCAGTGCAATGTTTAATTTAAGGAACCCCCAGGTCAAAATTCTGCTGGCATCAGAGTCTTCCAACGTCTGTCTTTCTCACCGCAGAAGATCCTTGAAAATCTCAAAGTCCTTTGTATTCTTCTGCTCAGTGTCTCCTTGGCTATATTTTTAGGATTTCTTTAGCAATCACAAGGTACTTTCAAGCATTACCCCACGGACCGCCTATATATTTCTCCAATTATAGTTGCAGCTGAAGGCATGTCTAGTATTTCATAATATGGAAATGTGACTCATTGCTATCACTACTACAAGCTCCTAGGCAGAATAATGGGTACCGCACCCATACCACGCCAACCTACGCTGCAGATCCTGCAGATTAATTTTGCTATGCAACCTGTGCTAATGTTTGTACAAGGGATAAAACAGTACCCAACCAAAGAAACATGCATTCTGCTGTGATTGCTATTTAAACACATTTTCCAGGGCAGCAATGTCATAGAATGCCAAAGTACACAAAAAGTCTGGTGTTCAATATTAATGACCATGATTGAGGGCAATGATCACTGACAATGATTTGATTATTATAAATCACTATATCCACTAAATGTAAAACATTATAGGGATTCCTCCTTATAAATCTTTTCGGTCATGAAATGTTTTGGACTCTCATCCATAATACCCCCTTATTTGTGTGCAATTAAATTTAGTTGTTTTTTTACAGCGCTTTTTTGTTGTCGTTTGCAGCTAAATACAGTTTTTTCCAGGTAGGCATATGAATGGAGTTCCTGCAAGCTTGCACAAACTGGAAACCCACTCAGTTTTTGTTCTAGGGACTGGCTGGGAAATGGGCTAGCAGAGGATCCTACCTGGAGTCTATTTAAAGAATAATTCAGTTCATTCTTCACACCTATAACTCATACCTGGAATCTCTCTGTATTTCGCCTACAGGCTCCAGAACAGAAAAGGAATTAGCAGACATTGAAGGTCAGTGTGTTAAGTTTATGGTAGAATGAGCAGAATTTGCCAACACCCTGACCCTACCCTGCTTCTGCCCCCTAACAGGTACTTTCCGTTTGGGGACAAACCTCACCCATAAGGGTTGCTAGACCTCCCCTCTTAACCCTGACATGCACCCTTCTTGCCTCCTTTAAGGAGCAGGAGAAGATGACCTCTGGGTGGTCAATCCATGACCTTTATTTGTGCGCACTCCCAATGGCAATGACAGGGAAGCCAACTGCCACCTGATGACATAAGTGTGGCTGAAGGCTGGATAGTTCAACAGATCAGGTGAGTATGTGGTGCTGTCATCCAGCAACCTACTGGGGATTTGCTTTGATTTTGTGTCTATTTAGCCACAAACAAATTGTTTTGTCTTTTGAAGCCCATTATTAAGACCACAATGAATATTTAAACTATTCGATCTATAACATGTTAATCCGTGCCATGCAATTTCTCCATATTTCCAATGATCCTTCACTTATGCTGTAATTGTACTTTCTGGATTCTGCCTACGTTGTTTTAACAAAGTGATCAAGAAATTGTTTACAACTACTTAGCTTCTCACTAAAGCTATTGTCACAGATATGTTAGGGCGAGGCGCCCATTTAAAACATGTGATGATGATGCAGAGACGCAGCTCTTACATCCACCAAAAATAAAATAACAGATGTTGCTTTGAAATGATTGCTTGAATGGAAAGTAAAACAAACATTGTTGCTAGTCTGTTTAAAGATGGTGCTATTAGAATCAGAAAAATATAGATTGGTACAATGACTTACTCCATATCTTTAAAATGACCTCTAGTATGCGTGTCAGTGATTGCAAAAACATTTGGGTACGACTACCAATTTAAAGGGACAATTTAGTGTCCTTGACACCCCTACTGTAATGTATATTAAAATATATGCGTGAGCGGTTTTTACAAATGGAAACAATTAAAAAAAATAAAGAGCTTATCCGACACAAAGTTTCAGTCCTGCTGCAGCAGCTGCCCTTCTCCTGCATGAATCAACGTTTATTGTCACTGATTGGCTGCTTAAATCTGTCAATCAGTGACAGGAAAGTGCTGCCTTTGAAATCAATGGGAGGTCGTTCCACACGTGTGCACACTCTCCTGCATTACTCGAGCAAGCGTTCACTAAAGGGGAGTATATCATATGCACGCAGATGTGTTTGGCCAAAGGCATGTCCCACACGGCATTATGCTGGAGGGAGAGGAAATGGGCATGCGCAGACGATCCAGGCCTCAAGCATGTGACCACCTGACGGAAATGCGGCTGGATGCTGTAAAAGTACGCTTTAGTACGCTTAGCCACAAGCCTTGAAGCACCAGGGTCAATTCTCAATTCTCAAAGGCCTATTGACAGCCTATTGATAAGTAAGGCACTTAGAAGAAGAATGTAGTTTAGATACACCAGTGATGTCGACTTTTTTTTGTGTAAAGGGCATTATTTTGTCAGATCAAAAGGCTAGGGGGCCAGACACAAATACTAACACAATTACACATCACACACTTCACACACCACTACTCACTACATCACACCATCACACTTCCAGAACATTACCTCGATCAAAGCCTTTCCTAATGAAAGATATTTAGGGTTGAAGCTTATATAGTGATAAACACATCTAGACACACGGGTTTATTTTCAGAAATATACTGAATATGTTTACTGACACTGCCATCGCTGCATAGTTTGTTCTGCATGGCGAGGTTACAAAAGAGGTTTTCCCAGCACATTTCCAATCCCTTTGATCTATTGTTTAAAAACTTCTATCGCAATGTATGTATGTTTTATGCTTCAGGACCTCAGGGGCACGTATCACCAAGAATATGTTTCTAACAAAGCTAGAGGCTTCTTTATTTTCAGGGGAAAAAAATATTTTTTGGCATGATTTACTTGCCATTAAGGTGCATATTACATTTAAAAAAACAACAACTCCTAGGGTTATTTTGAAAGAGCTGCACACTTCCATGAGAGGGAGCTTACCCTTAGGAGAACTAAATTACAAATGCCTTCAGCTATAAAAGGGTTGCCATGGAATGTTTATGTTAACAACAGAATAAAAAATGTATATAGTTGTATACAAAACATCATATAAAATAAGTTTCTAGATTGTAAGATTTTTTTGAGCACAACCCTCATTCCTTTTTGTTTCTGTAAATCCAAACTGGCATGTTATGTACTTCTTGTTAAATGCTTTTTACCCATTGTACAACACCGCAGGACATGATGGCGCTATATAAACCAATAAATAATAATAAATAATAATAAATATTTTTTTCTTAAAATCCAGACCCCCCCCTAAAGGAATGTAGAAATATCAGCCCCTGGTTTCAAGTAGTGCTTTGTGTTGACGGCAGGGGTGTGTGTGCTGTTCCTCCGGTTTTGCCAGAGGTGTGGCAGAGCGGGGTGTGTGAGCATCAGCAGTGAATGCAGCCTTTATACAGCTCCCAAGCCATCTGGTAACACCTTTCATACCGTGTTCTTCATATCTTGTGACTCCTGCTCATCCCTCCGTAAGTATTATTTTTCTTTATGGCAGGAATACGTATTAGACACATTGTTGAATCTGGGTTTCCAAAGATTGTTTCTCATCACAGACATCAAATCTATCCAGGTTCATGTAGCTGATGAAGCGACCATAACTATACTCAAGTTTTATTGAATATTTATGAATAGATAGTTCTTTCTGTTCTACGTTGTTGTTTTGGGTTCCCTAAAATGTATATTGTGTGGCTTTGTGGTCATGTTTACTGTGTATTTGTTATAGCTGAGATAATGTGTAGCCTAGTTTGGGGTCCTATTGCATATTCACATAGTAAGCCCTCTGCAGTCCTTTCTTCAGATTTGAAGATTAGTGAGACTAATCGGGGTGCAGATACCATGGAGCCCAGGAAGCTTCTCCTTTAGGACGTTTTCAATTTGTTGCAATGCCTTTGTCATTTATTGATTATGGATTTAATCTATCTCCTCAACAAACAATCTGCTAGGCAACTATGGCGTTTGGTGCGTAGAACTAACAGAACATTCTTCATATCCATTGTCTCAACCACACCCTGATGTATAATTAATACAGCTATTAAATAGCACATTTCCCAAAGATACAAAAGCACAGACCTCAATGTCACAGCGTGCTGGGCACGCAATCTCCCCAACTGGCCTATGATCCTCGCTATCTCCAAAAGTAGGACCAGCTCAGACCATCTTTCTGTGGAAAACTGCCAGAGTTGAGCATTTGTAATAAAACCCACCTGTAAAAATAAGTGAACATATTAAAAAACTGCCTTAAGTATGTAGTATAGGAACCGCCATCAACCTCCTTCTAAGGATCTGCATACGAGAAGAAGAACGATAACTCCGCAATGTTGGCACATCTTTATTGTACAGCTCCTTGTGGTGGCCTCGGTGGCTCCCAGATACTTCCACCATCAGAGATATAGAAGCGATTGTTCCCACATTCTCTTCTGATCGTTATATGTAGTTTCTCCCATACATTATAGAATTCTGCATATAGTGTTTCTGTGTAGAAAGTTTCCAAGTGGAATTTGTGTTGCACGCCCCCATTCGTTGCTTGAACCAGCAGTATGGGCCAGAAGCCAAACCTCGTATTTGGCATTATGAGCAGTCAGGGCTGCTCCTTGCCCTCGGGCTGAGTAATTATCCTGCTCCTTCAGCTCTGAGTCAGTTCAGTTTAACTATGAAAATGCAAAAGACCAACAACCAGATTATTGCGTAAATCCTAAAACTATTTAAATATGTTTGTCCTTCATACAAATGTTCTTTTTTACATTAGCTTCCATAGACTCCTCTAAATCAAGCAGCTTAACCCCTTCTTTACTGAGGGGTTTCGTGCCCAAAACCCTGAGACTTCTTCAGAATTTTAACACTATGTTTTCTTAACCATGATTCTCCTTTTTAATTTTTCAAGGACAGCTAGAACTTTTTTTAATATCATTTTTAAATGTATAGTCAAACATTTAGTATTAAAAATATATTAAAATATTTGAAAAAAGATTCTTAAATACCACAAAATATATTCATTTAAGTGTCTTGAATTTGAAAAACCCAACATGGATAGATTTTTTTAAAGGTTTTTGGGAGTTACAGGGCACGCCCGTTCCTTTTCCAAACTTAAAATTTTAAAATTGTATTTTGTGAGGCCCATGTCTCATTTGGGGCTGTTTAGTAGCAAATCCCCCCAGAAAAGTATATATAGTTGCATGTAATCTGTGCTAACAATCGTAAAAACATGGAAAATTTTGTTTGGCAGAAAAAAGTGAAAATAAATGCAGAGATTGGAGACCAAATGGTTGCATGCTAAGTGTCCAAATACCCTGGCTTGTCTTCTCTCCAAAAATATATACTTTTCTGGGGGGATTTGCTACTAAACAGCCCCAAATGAGACATGGGCCTCACAAAATACAATTTTAAAATTTTAAGTTTGGAAAAGGGAACGGGCGTGCCCTGTAACTCCCAAAAACCTTTAAAAAAAAACATCAAAATGTATTCAGTTGGATCTCCAGATTACAGAAATACCCCACATATGTTTTTTAAATCTACAGACCACAATACATACTACATTTCACTGCGCAACAGCACACAGAATAGGGCAAGGTAGGGACACAGCAAATAAAGGGTTAAATGGCAATACACTATACAAGCACAGTTTATAGTTTTAAAAAAGCTACATTTACATGTATATCAGTCTGTTATTTCTGAGGCACCCGGGTTTTATGGGCCACAACTCCCATCACCCTTATCATCAGCTTGGTATGCCATCATGATAGGTTTTAGGGCGACTTTTTTCATGACAGCCTGGAACTCCGTAAATGTTTGAATGGGTTAAAGGGCAATTAAAAGGTGAAATGAAGATCTTTTGCACGATATCTTGGACTTGAAAAACTGCTTTTTGCTGTCAAGTGAAATTGAACTCATTAAATCATTAAGGGGGTGCTAAGCCTCTTCCATGCCTCTCAAGCCCTGAGTAGCCGAAGAAGGTAGCGCATGGGGAAAGTACTGGGCCGCGGATGCAGGTTCTGTGTCTACGTGGCTTTCAGGCTCAGACTGGCGGTTTCGGCTCACCAGTCAAATGCCCAGTAAAATGGCACCAAATGACTCACTTACCGGTATACCTGTGTCTCGCTGGATACATGCGTGTTTGCAGCTGGTACATGTGTAGAATGCAGCCATGATAGATTTTTCACTCCCAATTCAGTCCTGGTAGCTTTGTCTATACAAAGCATAGTTCAACTCATTGACTTCACTATACATCATAAAGGTCCAACCCCGGTGAGCTTCCTCATGGCCATGTTACATGTTGGAAAGCATGATTCCTAAACCTATTGCTGAAGCACAAGTGTAGGAACCCCATACTAACTACTGCTCCCCAGTGACAATGCCCTCCTCATGTTTTCTGATTTCTGCACCAGTTATAAACCGTTTCATATATATATATATATATATATATATATATATATATATATATATATTGTGAGGTAGGTCTGGGATCGCCCCTCGCTGAGGTCAAGGGACAGGTGCCCGTCTTCATTCACACCAGGCCAACAGCAGTAGGTTTGTGCAATCTGACACAGGGTCAGGTTTATTGGAAAGGTTGCAAAGACAAAAGAAATATAACAACACAGCAACAAAAGAAATACCTTGCCTGTCCGGCACTTACTATACAAAGGATGTCCCTCACTACCAGCTGGAGAGCTTCTCTCTGCCAACTTAACAATAATATGTCCAGCAACCTTTACTCACATGTCTCTTCCACAGACAGGCTTTCTGTGTCCTCAGCCAGAGAGCTACCTGCCCTCCTGGCTTCCCTTTTATATCCGCCCTCTCATTCACCTACATTAATAACCTAGCAGGTGGAAGACTCTGGTGTTACTTCACATAGGAAAATAATCTAGGAGAAACATACCTCCCTTCCACCACCAACCCTACCTGAATGTCACAATATATATATATACTGAGTAACCATTGTGGTGCATGCTATGAAATATTGTGTACATGATAGGTAATAGAAGTAGCGTTATTAAAAGAATATCCTTAAAACACTTTTGAAATAACATTAAACCAAATGTTCTCTGTAACAATGAGGGTTTAGACATTCTTTTATGATTATGGGGTAGCGTACTTACTGCATTTGGTTACAAAGGGAATGTGGAGACAAATTCAAGAGTGCTGCAAATGGGCCAAGAATCTTGGTAAAGGAGCAGTTTGCACCCTTCTGAGTTTGATGCAGGAATGGATATAGCTGTATTAGCACATGAGGAAATGGAGTTGCTTTTATTGGGTCACAGGTATTTTGTCGTCTCTTTTTTAAATGGAAAAATTCTGTCTTAAACGTTTGTGTGCTGTGCTTCTGCATTATCAAATGCATACAACTGCTGAGATCTGAGTTGGTGCAACATTACACCCGTAGTTGTTAACTATCCAGGTTTGACTCTGAGTCTCCGGGTGAAGCAGTGCTTTTTGGGTCTCAGGGTCACGGAGCTGTGTTTAGCCATGTCCACTGCCCACTAAATTCCCCTTGCGCTCTTATATATACAGCTAGCTCCACCTGTTGTACTACTAACCACACTCACATCTGTGTTAGACCCACCTCCTTGCTAAGCCACTCCCTCCTTATTTTGGTAGCATAGATGTTGGCTAGAATTCGCAGAGAGGGGAGCAGCTCCATCATCATGAGCTGCCAGCCACAGGGAAATTTATTGCAGCCAGTTGCAGCTGTGGGCTAATAAAGTATGCTGGGCCCTGTGCAGCTGTTCTTTTGCCTAATTTTACCCCTAGTTCTAGTACTGACTAGAGTCTATGCTGCCTTTTGGTTGATCTAAATTACTATTAAGACTTATTCCATTTCTGTCTTTGCAGACCATGTCGGATGACGGTCTTTCGGTAAGTTGCCTGTTTTGTGGTACTTTTTATGTTTCATTTTCCTTGGAACTTTTGTTGTTTGTTAATTTGTTGTTTTTATTGCTATTTCAAGCAAAGCCTAATTACAGTTTCAGGCTTCTGTATTTTATATATTACATATTACTTATTTTCTTTTTGTTAGTTGACAGATGCTTTAGCTGGTCAGAGCACCACAAACACGCAGCAGTCCCAAGGCCAGAACTGGCCTCCTGGTCCCTGGAACCCTGCACCTGGCCAACAGTATCCTGGTGCACCTGGCCAACAGTATCCTGGTGCACCTGGCCAACAGTATCCTGGTGCACCTGGCCAACAGTATCCTGGTGCACCTGGCCAACAGTATCCTGGTGCACCTGGCCAACAGTATCCTGGTGGTCCTGGCCAACAACATCAAGGTCAACAGTACCCAGGGTTTCCTGGTGCCCCAGCAGGGCAACAGTACCCTGGTGGACCAGGCCAACAATATCCTGGGTTCCCTGGACCAGGGCAACAATATCCTGGATTTCCTGGACCAGGCCAGCAATACCCAGGTGCTCCAGGACAACCAAGTGCCCCGGGACAACCAAGTGCTCCTGGACAACCGACTGTGCCTGGCTTGCCGGGACCCACTGGCCCTGTGGTAAGTCTATTGATTGGATTGATCCTGTGATATAATTAATGCTAGCATTGTGTCTCATAAACTCATTGGGAATGGGAAAGAAGTTGAGCTGTATCAAGAAATCCCAATTAAGATACAGTAATGTTAATTGGAAAAGATATGGGAGGGTTACGCTTACAAGTTTCATGATTTTTTTCTAGTGAGTTTACAAGGGATAGGCAGCAGTCACTCTTGGGTTTGCCTTTTTACTAAATGCCCATTAGGCACCAGGCATGGACTCTATACCTGGGATTGGCCAGCTTGCAGAAGCTGTCAACAGGGCCTCACTGAGATTTACCAGGGACTGTTTATATGAGGAATTCTAGTAACTCTCTACTTTGACATACTGTTAGTATAACATCCATTTACTATGGGAAGATATAATTCATCATCTCTTGGTACCAGTCATTTTAACATTTACTTAAGTAAATCATCAAGTGTTATTGATATTTTGGTTAACATTTCATAGGCACAGTAATTTGCATTTTTGTTTTCTTTATTATATATAGAGGGTGCCTTATGATCTTCATCTTCCTTCGGGACTTGTACCCCGCCTTTTAATAACAGTTCAAGGAACGGTTAACAATAATGCGAAGAGGTAAGTAAGGGAAATTGTGTTGTCTACGTCTGTGGTCTATAATAATAGTTATAGTATTAGTTTATCTATCATTATTTTACTTTTTTAAATGCAGGGATACATACTACTTAGATGCTGTAAGCAGGGATGTAACTAAAACCCACAAGGCCTTGGTGCTAAAATTGTCCCAGGGCCCCCCAACTTCAACAGCTGATCTGTGCCATCATTGCCCCCAAACAACTTTTGTCTGTGCCTTCTTTGCCTCATGCCCCCCTCCAACATACAACCTGGCACACATATGTCAACACACTTACACAAATTACACACTACATATCACCCTACTTACACATCCATGCTCCCACACAATTACACACCCATGCTCACAAACATACATATATACATACAAATATATATCCCACCTCCTTCCCGCCCCTGCAACTTTCTCTCCGGCTGCTCATACACTGAGCAGCCTCAGTTTCACTGCAGGGTCACATGATGTAACGTGACCCCAATAAGTTCCTGTCTCCCCGTGCCAGCTCAAAATAGTTTACACCAGCGGCATGTGCCTTACAAAAAAATTGAGGACCATGCTGGATAACTGGTTAAAGCCCAGGGCCACTTTTTCTAGTCCTCCAATTCTGGGTTTCCAGATATTCTCACAAATGCCCAGATAGGTCTGTCATAAAGACTAAAATATGTGTGTGTGACTATTGGAATAATCGTTCCAGACCTGGCACGATTTATTTGTGACTTTGCTCCAATGTTTTGACATGAGGTTCCACATGCTACCAATAAGCCAACACATTTTTACATTCTCAGCAGTTAATCTTCAATTCTTCTTTTCTAGATTTAATATTGACTTTAAAAAAGGTCGTGATATAGCTCTTCATATTAATCCACGGTTTGACGAGAGACACAGAGTCATCGTACGCAATTCAATGTTGCGTGATCAGTGGGGAACAGAGGAAAGAGAGACTCCAAAGTTTCCATTCCAGCCTGGTCAGTCATTCAAGGTAAATATGCACATGTTTAATTGGTGAGTTTAATATTTGAAGCATATTATCCCCGGCTCCATTCGCCATATCCCGGTTTCATATGAGAGCTTCCTACTCAGAACCTAGAAAGTAGGAAAGAGAATTTCATCCTCATCGCTGTTAAATACATGTAGTTTCAAAAATGGATTATTTAGGACTACAGAAGAAAATTGAAGGGAATAAGAGTCCTCCTGCAGATTCATAAAATAGTTTTTGGTTCCATTTTAATAAAAGTAGTTCTAAACTATGAGGTGTAGAGGTTGAGTCAGACAGGGTGGAGCATGATTTAAAAAATGGGAAGACGTCGCAAGGGGATACTAATAAAACGTTCCTTAACGCGATTCCCCTAACGAGTGATTTATTCTTGTGTATTATTCTTGTTTAACAATATTTTACTTTCTCAACGCCCTCAGGTCCAGGTTCTGTGTGAAGCAGACCATTATAAAGTGAGTGTAAATAACGAGAACCTGTTCCAGTACCGTCACCGAGTAAAGGAGTTGAGCGATATCAAAACAGTGGGCATCTGCGGCGACATCACCGTGTCTGATATTTCAGTGACCATGGGTTAATTACATGTGAACCATAAAGTAGCACTATAATATATGGCTCAGTGATTATGAGACCCTTTGTACTCTAAGCTGTTTGTGTATCTGTCCTTTCTTCAAACTGTATACATTATAGCACGTCGTACTACAATAGCTGGACCTAACACAAATCAATAAACGGCTTTCAAAAAAGGAATGCTCTTCTACGTTACATCATTCGTTTTTAGAGACAGTTACTGAGTACATTGTGGGTTTGTATAAAGAACAATGGTGAAAATCGTAAAACTAGGGTTATTGCAATTGGTTGCTATAGTGATAGCTCCACTTTATATGAAAATATAAATTTTTTTAATTAAAATGTTATTTTATAGGGTCACGATTTTGAGCATGAAACTGAACTCATTTATTAAAGCTACCTATAGCATCTGCTTTGTGTTTGCCAATCAGTGCAATTGTTTGTTTATGATATATTTAGTGTTCATCTAGGAAGCTGAGATCGTAGCCAATGAATCTTGGCAAGAATATTTATTTCAAACATTTGTAAACTGTATGTCAACTGGAAAAAACTAGAAATCTGAAAAAATAAATTAACTTAAAGTTTAAATGAATAACATTTACTGAACAGATATGGCACAGCATAACTAAATAGCCCCTAAAACAGCCTGCCTGTGCCACCTCTGCCCATGATGCAGCCTGCCCGTGCCACCTCTGCCCATGATGCAGCCTGCCCGTGCCACCTCTGCCCCCGAAATACTTATTCATTCACTCACACATTCACTCTCCCGCACCCCTTACCTCTTGTAGATTTCACTAGTCCAGGAGCCAGCAGCTGACTTAAAATCACCATCTATTGATAATCCGTCTGTATAAACATCTGATGGACACAAAGGTGTAGAAACCCAAGGGTATAATGACTCTGGTAATTCAAATTAGAACCTTGTGGTAGGAGATGAGAAAGCAGTCCTTATTTCACAAGAAAATGGGTTTCCCATACCTATTGCAGCTTGTTATGAATGAGAGCTGGCGCCTGCTGTCAAGAAAGATGCATACGGCAGAAGCCAAGCAAAAACGATGACTACCAAAAAGCTCATAGGCTGCCTTTTACGCTTATTCCAAAATACGTTCGATTCCGTAAGCAATTTACTTGATAAAAGTACCCGGGACCCACAGACAGTGAATTTTTCTAAATTGCCCTCTATGCATCCAAACTATTACAGAACAGCACATGAAATTGCATCAGGGATTTGGTTCCAGGCAGAAGTAATTAAACAAGAATCGTGATGGCAAAAATAAACTTTGTCCTTCAATTCTTTTTCGACTCATTTGATCATCTAAAAGTATCCCCTTAAACACTAGCACAATAAGGCTAGATACATGTTCCGAAGACAAAACGGCTCCACATCTGTTGTTCTCCAACAAGGGTACTCCAACTATCATATGCTTGATAGCTGCAAGGTACCTTTAATCTTGGGTGGTCTATTCTGACAATGCTTGAAGCAGCCAATCAGGGGCAAGAAACATCAGATCATGGCAGAAGGCGGCAACTTTTGGAGCAGGGCTTTAACTTCTGTGTTAAATGCTTTATGTTTATTTCCATCTCAGAAGCATGCATATTAAAGTACTTGGTATTTTAATATGCATTTCCTATAGTAGAAGTATCAGGGACATTAGACTGACCCTTTAATATCAGACAAGCCCAGGGGGTTATCTCTACGCTTCTTTACATGCCAACTCTCATACCCTCGTTTACAGAATTTATTGTGTGTTTTGTTATTGCTAGCTCTACAAAGAATATACATTTTGATAAAATATATTCAGAAGGAAACGGGTTGGAACAACATATAGCTGTGTAACACCAAGTTATGCAGTATATACTCTAAAAAGCATAAGGTTATGACCTGGTCTATAAAAGATAAAAAAAAAAAAACTTCAAAACATTAAATACATTTCTAAAAGTAAATTGTACATTTTACATGTTTTTTGCAAATTGAATTCAAATTCAGCTCGAGGCGGCTCTCCGATAAAACAAAGATATGTGGAAGGTAACATTCAGACGCATTTCAACAGTATAAGTACAGAACACTCAAAACTGACAAAGACAAGACAACACAGGTGAAAATGTACAATATTGTAAAGTCCATGTTAACAGAGCCAAGGTCTGATGTGTTCCAATACAAATATGTGTTCCTTAAACCAAGCTCTTCACTTCTCCATGGGTGAAAAAACAATCAAGTCACACGCAAGAGAGTCAAAGGCCAGAGGAGCCCGGATCACCTGTGTAGGAGAACAAACAAAAAAAAGAAAACCAAGGTTTTAATTTTGCAGAAGTCCTGATGAGCCTTTGATTTCAGCAAATTTTACCTAAAAATTATGATTTTAAAGTTTGTGGGGCAGGCAGGGTCCATTCAGCAGCACTTGAATTATTATTCTACAGCTACAACTATACAGCCAATTTTACATGCATGCTTGAGATTAACAGCTGTTAAAAGGAACATTTATACTCAAAATCCATATGTTTAACATATGATAAGGGTTTTATGCAGGTAGGAGAGATCTTTGCCTTGTACAGTTTACTCTGACTTCTAAATTAGAGTACTCTCTCTCGGTCATGAAATAAGTGAAAACATGCTAATTCCCCTAAAATGTGTTTCTTGGTATTCTACAAGATTTAGCGGCAGGCCACACAGAGGTAAGATACAGACAATGCTAGGGTCTGCCTCCATAAGTGATGACTGCGTGCAAAGATCATTCACAAGGTGCAGGAATGAAAGCAGACTATACCAAGACAACCATTAAAAGATCCCTAAGGTGTCCGACACGATTAGTGGAATCCGGCCAGAGTATGATAACGGCAAATGTTTTCCACCCAATAGGCAGGGCTAGTGTCCCAGGTCAGAATCTTGAAAGGGACCACTGTCTGCCTCTTGTGACAAAATAAATCCTACCATTAGCTATGTAATTGGAAGCAAGGACTGAAACCACTACCAACGGGGTCTTTGGGATCTCCAACAGAATAAACAGAACCCTCTTGGTGATGCATTGCCAAGAATGGTATATCCAGGAGGAGGAACAAAGGGAATATCTAATTTGTCCTGCCTCCAGTGGGCACCAACTCATTAACTCACTAGCCATAGACCAATTTGGGGTGTTAGATGGGGAAAAGGAAGCGTGGATTGTGTTTTTTGTTGGTACTCTTTATTCTCTCAACAGTCCTTTTATTAAATGCAAACCATCTACAGCTACACTCTTGATAGCATTTACAGCATTTTTTTTTTTTTAAATGATCCACACGCACAGACACAATAAATATATATATATTCAATGTGGGTTAAAGTCCATAAAAGAAAAAGCAGACATTAGCATAACATTTTCATCCTGTTATCTTCTGAGACAAATAGGCCGCATAAGTATGTGGCAGGAAGACGGAGAAGACAAATTATTTTTCTACCGTGTTTGAAGGACTGCAGTTTCCTCGGAGAGGGATTCCATCAGCATCATCAATCTTACAGTCTAGAGGGGGAAAAAAAAACAAAAAAACCCCACAAATTAACTCTAATTCTCATAACTCCAGTAAAACCATTGCTACATCCCACCGTACATCTTCCATGGGGATCTGAAGCAGAAAACGGCTGCCACTTATCAGCTAATAACTAATAAGCCATTCCCAGTGTCAATGGGACTCTGTGAGTTCTGCTTGGCTTTTTGCAGTTGCATTTAGCTTGGACACACAAGTGAATCCTGAGCTGGGGCGAATCTCCTAAGTGACATCTCTAAGTGAGGAGTTACAAGCAAAGAAGGAGTTAAAAAGCAAAAAGGAGGGGAAAGTATACATCCTTGTTATTCCATATATATTTATATATATTTTGCACCTTACTGTCTGTTTTTGCCAGTTATTTGAGCTATCCCCATTGCCAAGATGTCCTCCATGTTTGACAATGCGGTCAGGTGTACATCTTGCTCAATGTATGCAATCCTTGATCAGCGCTTCGAGGGTGCATATTGCTGTGCGAGATGTGTGCAGGTTGCTCATTTGGAAGCACAAATCCTGAGTCTAGAGGAGCAACTGGCAACACTGAGATCTATTGACAACTTGGAGAGGAGTCTGTTGCTCACTGAGCAAGCTCTCTCGCGGGTAGAGGTGGGGGAGGATAGCGGGATGGAGGTACAGGACAGTCAGGCAGCTAGCTGGGTTACAGTTAGAAGGCGGGGTAGGGGGAAAAGCACCAGGGAGGCTAGTCCTGATCTAGCACACCCCAACAAGTTTGCCCGGTTGGCAGATGAGGGGGATGTTAGTTCAGAGTTAGCAATACTGCAGCAAGTCACTGCCTCTGACCTCCAGAGCGGTGTCTGCTCCAGTAAGGAGGGAAGGACGAGCACAGGGCAGGCCAGACAGGTGCTGGTAGTAGGGGACTCTATTATTAGGGGGACAGACAGGGCAATCTGTCACAAAGACCGGGATCGCCGAACAGTGTGTTGTCTGCCTGGCGCTCGAGTTCGGCACATCGCGGATCGGGTTGACAGATTACTGGGAGGGGCTGGAGAAGACCCAGCTGTCATGGTGCACATTGGCACCAATGACAAAGTAAGAGGTAGGCGGAGTGTCCTTAAAAATGATTTCAGGGACTTAGGTAGCAAGCTCAAGGCAAGGACCTCCAAGGTAGTATTTTCTGAAATATTACCTGTACCACGTGCCACACCAGAGAGGCAGCGGGAGATTAGGGAGCTAAACAAGTGGCTCAGAAGCTGGTGTAGGAAGGAGGGGTTTGGGTTCATGGAGAACTGGGCCGACTTCTCTGTCGGATACAGGCTCTACGGTAGGGACGGGCTGCACCTCAATGGGGAGGGTGCAGCTGTACTCGGGGAGAAGATGGCCAGAAGGGTGGAGGAGTGTTTAAACTAGGGAAAGGGGGGGAGGGAAACTACAATATAGAAGGGGAAGATAGTATAGATAGAGAGCTGGGGCATATAAATGTACCTGGGGGTGGAGCGGAGGGAGGGGTTAGAATAGTTAATAGGGATAGGCTTGATAGGAGAAAAAACCATACACCTCTAAATTGTATGCTTACTAATGCCAGAAGTCTGACCAATAAAACTGGCGAACTGGAGTTAATAATGTCTGCAGAAAATTATGACATAGTGGGTATAACAGAGACATGGTTGGATGATAGCTATGACTGGGCGGTTAATATACAGGGTTATAGTCTATTCAGGAAGGATCGAAAAAAAACGAAAAGGGGGAGGAGTTTGCCTTTATGTAAAGTCCGGCCTAAAGGCCACACTGCGGGAGAATATATGTGAGGGAAATGATGATGTGGAGTCATTATGGGTAGAAATATATGGAAAGAAAAATAATAAAATACTGATCGGGGTTTGCTATAAGCCACCAAATATAATTGAAGCAGCAGAAGATCAATTATTAAAGCAAATAAACAAGGCAGCAAATCACAATGAGGTGGTTATTATGGGGGACTTTAACTATCCCGACATAAACTGGGAAACCGAGACCTGTGAATCTCATAAAGGAAACCGCTTTCTGACTATAAGTAAAGATAATTATCTGTCCCAAATGGTACAGGACCCAACCAGAGGGGGCGCTCTACTGGACTTAATATTAACCAACAGACCTGACAGAGTAACTAATGTGCAGGTCAGAGGGCACCTAGGAAATAGTGATCACAATATAATACATTATAACTTGTCGTTCAATAAGGGAACTCTTAGAGGAGCCACAAGAACTATGAACTTTAGGAAGGCAAAGTTTGATCAACTAAGAGAAGCCCTTAACACTGTAAATTGGGAAAATGTCCTCAAAAACAAAAGCACAGATACTAAATGGGAGATTTTTCAAAATATCTTAAATTCTCACTGTGAAAAGTACATACCGTATGGGAATAAAAGTGTCAGGAGCAAGAGAAAACCAATGTGGATAAATAAAAATGTAAAGGTGGCAATAAATGGCAAAAAAAAGGCATTTAAGCTACTAAAACAGGAAGGCAGTGAGGAAGCACTAAGAAGCTATCGGGAAAAAAATAAAATATGTAAAAATCAGATAAAAGCAGCAAAAGTGGCGACAGAAAGACTCATTGCCAAAGAGAGTAAAACAAACCCCAAAATGTTCTTTAACTATATAAATAGTAAAAAGGTTAAAAATGAAAGCGTCGGCCCCTTAAAAAGTAATGAGGGAGACGTTATAGACGGGGATCAGGAAAAAGCGAATCTATTAAATATATTCTTCTCTGCTGTATTCACAGAGGAAAATGAAATGCCAGGTAATATACAGCAGGATGAGATAAATGCCCCAGTACATGTCACCTGTCTAACCCAGGAAGAAGTGCAGTGCCGCCTAAAAAAAATCAAAATAGACAAATCACCAGGTCCAGATGGCATTCACCCCCGCGTTCTAAGGGAGTTAAGTAATGTAATAGACAGACCCCTATTTCTAATATTCAAGGACTCTATAGTGACCGGGTCTGTTCCCCAGGACTGGCGCATTGCAAATGTTGTGCCAATATTCAAAAAGGGGACAAAAAGTGACCCGGGGAATTATAGGCCTGTTAGTTTAACTTCTGTTGTATGTAAACTGTTTGAGGGTTTCCTAAGAGATGCTATTTTGGAGTATCTCAATGAAAATAAATGTATGACTCCATATCAGCATGGGTTTACAAGGGATCGGTCCTGTCAAACTAACCTGATCAGCTTTTATGAGGAGGTGAGCTCAAGACTGGATCGGGGAGAATCGCTGGATGTCGTATATCTTGATTTTTCCAAAGCATTTGATACGGTGCCACATAAAAGGCTGGTACATAAAATGAGAATGCTTGGGCTGGGGGAGAATGTGTGTATGTGGGTAAGTAACTGGCTCAGTGATAGGAAACAGAGGGTGGTTATTAATGGTACATACTCTGAGTGGGTGACTGTTACTAGTGGGGTACCACAGGGGTCAGTTTTGGGTCCTATTCTTTTTAATATATTTATTAATGACCTTGTAGAGGGATTGTATAGTAAAGTATCAATCTTTGCAGACGATACTAAGCTCTGTAGCGTGGTTAACAATAGAGGACAGTGCACGATTACAAATGGATCTGCATAGGTTGGAGGCTTGGGCTGGGATGTGGCAGATGAGGTTCAACACGGATAAATGTAAGGTTATGCACATGGGGAAGAAAAATCCAGGCTGGGAATATGTATTAAATGGGAAAACACTGGGGACGACTGTCATGGAAAAGGACTTAGGAGTCTTGGTTAACAGTAAATTTACCTGTAGCGACCAGTGTCGGGCAGCTGCTGCTAAGGCAAATAAAATCATGGGGTGCATCAAAAGGGGCATGGATGCCCATGACAAGGAAATAATTCTACCATTGTACAAGTCACTAGTCAGACCACACATGGAATACTGTGTACAGTACTGGGCACCAGTGTACAAGAAAGATATAGTGGAGCTGGAGAGGGTTCAAAGACGGGCAACCAGAGTAATAAGGGGAATGGAAGGACTGCAGTACCCAGAAAGATTATCAGAATTAGGGTTATTTAGTTTGGAGAAAAGACGGCTTAGGGGGGACTTAATAACTATGTATAAATATATAAGGGGGCAGTACAGAGATCACTCCCAGGACCTATTTATACCCAGGACTGTATCTATAACAAGGGGACATCCTCTACGGCTGGAGGAAAGAAGGTTTCTACACCAGCACAGACGGGGGTTCTTTACAGTAAGAGCGGTGAGACTATGGAACTCTCTGCCAGAGGAAGTGGTAATGGTAAACTCAATAAAAGAGTTTAAAAGGAGCCTGGACGTGTTTCTTGAAAGCAATAATATCACAAGTTATGGATAGTAAATTAATAGGGACAGAACGTTGATCCAGGGATTTATTCTGATTGCCATATTTGGAGTCGGGAAGGAATTTTCCCCCTGGTATGGGGCAATTGGCATCTGCTTCATAAGGGTTTTTTGCCTTCCTCTGGATCAACACGGTAGGGACACAATATGTATATAGGTTGAACTTGATGGACTTTGGTCTTTTTTCAACCTTATGAACTATGTTACTATGTTACTAATGTACTGATTGCTTTATGACCAAGTGAGACCTTATCCTTCCAACTGCCAATCAAAATTCCCATCAGAGTTTTCAGGGAGAGATAAACACCTTGTTTTATCATTGTAAACCCACAGAACTTTGACATGTAACTTTTTACCTCCCCCTTCTGTTATATTAAAACACACTTGAAAGTTTACTAAACGAGAGGACATACAAACCTGCATCAGCAAATTCCCCAAGATCTGTAAATGGAGAGTGGATACTGATTTCCTCGACAGTTTTTCCAGGGCTGGTCATAAAGACATCATCCACTAATGAAGCGTTAGTTGTGAGAATCGAGTCCAGGTTACGCTCGCTCGGCTTGGCTGCAGGGGAATCTCCAAACTCTAGATCAATGCACTCCGGAGGTACCAAATATTTTACAAGACTCGCTTGGGAGGACTGCAAAGAGAAACAAGAGAAAAGACATTTAAAACAAAAACAAGCAAGCAAAAAACAGAACAAAACCACAAACATACAAAACAATGACTCACGTCATCTTTGTTATCGCTGAAATCTGAACTTTTAGAAGATTCTTCTGTGTTTAATGTGCTACAGAGAAAAAAGAAACCAGATTAATGCCTTTTAAAACAAAGCCTTCAATAGCCAGTAATGTCATGGAAATCAGCACCTTCCAAATAATATTTATGACAGTTTGTTTACAAGCAACACAAATAAACATGTGCATTCATATTACATCTCTTGTAGTAAGCTACCTTTCTTTCTCTGCAGTGAATAGCACCCTTCCTACAGGAGATTTTGAACCCTTTATTTCCAAACACTCCACATCATCTTCTAGAAAGCGGCCGGTAACATGAATTCTAGAGGTTTTCGTGATGGACTTGGAAGCCTTGGGTGTTTGAGATGATCTTCGATTTATTTTCACATCTATACAAGAATATAAAACCGGCACATTGGCGACTGATCAAAATAATAAAAAAAAAAAAAAAAAAAATCTGGTGCTGTCCAAGGCTCAAAAGTCATGCAAATAAAACCTTACCATTTTTTGGTTTTGCAGGGCTCTCAATTCGAAAGAACCCAGCGTCAAAGACTACCAGATCAAGCTGCTTGGGGACATCTGAGGCTACTTCAGCTACTGGTTCTGTTGGCTTTCCTTTGTCTTTCAGGGCAGCTTTAATTGCAGCAAGACGACTTCGAGCTGCAGCCCTCCCGTTATCACCTTGACTCTGCTTTGGTACTGAAACAATTCTCTTCTAAAAGACAGAATGGATATACTGTCTGAACTGTAACAGAATGAGGGGCCAAGTGGATGTACATGGATGTTTTCATGGCCCAACAGAATATGAATACATCATGTTTAACATCCAAAAAGAGGATAATGAAATGCCTGGTTTATCTCATTCATGGTTGAACCAAATGGAAGATCAAGAGAAACCAGGCATCACCTCTTCAAGAGAAAATGCTTACTTTTACAGCTCTTTTGGTCTGGACTGTGTTTTGTTGCCATGAGTTCTCTTCCAGCTTCCCAAGATTGACAAACTTCTTACCCACATCTTCAACCTGGAAAATAACCATTTAAAGCTCATTGCATGCATTTTAGTTTAAGACAGGATAATGTTCAGAACAGGTAATGTTCCTGTAATTTTAGGGAGATGGGTACATCAAACAGAGCAGATTACCAAAAATGGAACATAGAGCGGCAGATTACTCATGGGAGAGGGGAAGCGTCGGAGGAGTTTACCTGAAAGTAGATCATATCCCAGAAACCATCGAGATCTGTGCATGTTGTTTCCTTTTCACCACGCTTGAATTCACAGTTGTCCACAAGTCCCTCAAACTGTTTAAACCGCTCTGTAATTAGGAGTCGTGTTTGCCCAACAGTTGTGCGTATCAGATCCTTTGCTTTATAAAGTAAACAGAAGGGTTTTTTTTAGCCATCTAATCGTTTTAATGACATGCGCAGATAAACCAAAGCAGAGAGTGAATCTAGTGTAATGTAAAGAAGGGATTTAGATCCGTCACATCTACAGAAACAATTCTATTCACAATTTGGTTTATAATATGTAGACATCTGATTTATAACTAGTTCACCCATGTTTCTAAAGCCGCTGCTGTGGGCAGCTTGCAGTAGATTTTTGTAAATCCCTGCATTGATTCAGAATTAAATAACCAAGTTCATTCATAGACTCCAAATCCCTTCATGCTCACACCTTCCTTGAAACGCTAAAGACTGCAGTGTAATAGTTTAGTGAATACTCAATGTGGCATACACAATGAACATGCTTGTCAATTGACACAGCTTTTTTGCATTGGGTGAAGAAAATAAAATGCTTACCATCCTCTGGAATGTCTGCGTCAACTTTTTTTTCCCACTCTGCGGACAGTATGAAAAGCCGCTCCGTCTCAGACTTCAGTATGTTTCTGCATTAAAGCAAGCAGTGAAAGAATAAAATCATATATTTGCTGAGACTAACCTAGCTAAGAAGTTGGATCTACGAGACAAAGGAACATTATCACACCCGTGGAGTAGCTTTGGGGTTTTTTTTTTAATTTTTTTTATAAATCACGTTCAAACTTGGGAAACTATGGATTCATAATTTATAACTGAATTGTTGTCATAGAAATTAAGAGTCTCTTTTATGTGTTTATACCTTCATAGTAAAGCAAATAAACCTATCGTACTAGAGAGAAATCATACTAAGGAAACGCAATTGATACAAAGTAGGTATTAGAACCAAGTAGAGAGTCTGTCCATATTTAAGCAGGGCCTATGTGCACCCTGCCTGTGGACTAAGGGACATGCCTATGTGTACTGACCGGAAGTAAGGCACATCGTGCTGCCGCTCCTCTAGTTGCTCCAGCTCTTTGTTCTCCTGTAAAGCATCTGATATAATAGTCTGAGATGGAGGAGACTGTTGTGCAGATGTACAGGAATTCTGCTCAGTCACGCATTCTAGAGGGGAAGAGCACAAACGTTTAAATTACGCTGAAATATTCTATTCCACGCACAGATGATAGTCCATAGAATTATAGGACTACCTTTTCTTTGAGGAGGAGAAGTTGTGTTTGTTTCTACAGCACAGACAGTTGGCTCCAAGTCTTGATCATCAGGAAGCAAGTGATTTTGTCCTTTTGTTTCCTTCTTAGGAGATTCTAGCAAATTAGTCCTATAGAGCAAGAATAACATGTAAAACTTAACCACAGGCACACCAAGAAAGGAACATCAAACCAAGTTTGAAAGCCAGAAAGTGTAATTATGTAAAGAATATAAAGATCACAGTCAAAATGAGACACTTTAAAGTGGGAAGTGGATTTGTTTTCATTATCATGGGGTGACAATTACCTCCCTTAAACTAAATATATATCCATAAAATTCATTACAATCCCCCCAGTAATAATGGTAAAAAGGTTCACACGTGGAAGTTATTTCAACTACTGCTTTCATTATGGACAACAGTTCTTAAATATTTTCTTCTCCTTTTGGGTTGCTCTCAAAGCTTGTTATTACAATGGTGAACCCCAAGACCTGTGTGTTCACCATGAGAAACACTACTACTTAAATTAGTAAAAAACCATTGCATGCTATTTTTTATTATTATTATATATTAACCACTAAGTAGAGTTATATTACGTGCTGGCAAGCAATAGACAATAAAATGCATTGAGATTTGTTAAAATGGATTTCTTACTTTTCTGATCGGACAGGGCTCCATGTGAAGGATGGATTCAGAAATCTATCCGCTTGGCCTGGTGACATAGGCTTCAGCTTGTAATGGCACAAACCTTCCAACGGTTGGAACTTATAATTATCAGGAGCAAAAGAGGGTTTCCTTTCACGTGCCAAGGAAGAAGCACCTCCTGCGGTCTCCGTTTCCGAGGTGGTTTCTTTACAGATGTCTTCTTCTGCATGCACTTCAAGTTGTGGCTTTACAAGTTCTTCAGTTTTACATATGGGAGCAAGTTGAGGCTTTATGGGGAAAAAAGAAAAAAAAAAAAGTTAAGAACATATTTTACTTTGTCAAAATAAAGACCTACATAGTTAAAAGTTGTTTTTCTTTTATAAATCGGACTATAACTAAGCTGATAGACAGCAACCAATAGACCCTAAGCCTGCCAGCTACGCTGTGGCCAAATAAACTTTTAGCTCAATTAGAGACAACCCCCAAGACTTTGGTAGGCAGAGGAGTATACAAGATTTTGACAGCTGCTCGGAGATGAGTAGCACATCTTTAGGAACCATGTTCCATGATGTTCAGTCAACCCTAAGGCAGCCTGAGGATTATGGGAGATGTAGTTCACAATGATTTGCCCCTAGCTGAACCAGCTTCTCTCCACAACTTGTGAAGAGGAGCACAGACTAACAGGCAGGACTGTGGGAGATCATGCAGAATACACTTCACGAAGATCGTTCCCACGACCCACACCTCTGTGGGTCTGCGTATTGGCTTGCAGTTCAGAGTATGGCAAGTCTATGAATGCATGCATATAATGTCTGGAGGAGAGCGACGCAAGCAAATACAGTACATTATAAGCATTCATTAGAATGTAAGAAAGAAGAAGTATGACTATACGGTGAAACATCTTTATACACATTGTTTCAACGTAGTGATTTTGTAACAAGTCATCTATCTTGTATTTATGGGTGTAGGTTCTTTATAACTTGCACATGTTAATTCCTGAATACAAAACGTATACCAAATATAAAGATATGATACCAAATCATGCAAAAGTGCACATCAGGTGAATCCCCCACCACCTCCAAGCACGAAACAAATATATAAATATACCTGAGATTTTTCTTGCACGGTTGGTTCTACTTTGTTTTCTTTAACAATTTTTTCTTGAGGTTTGGTAACTAAGGTGGAAAAAAGTTTATTAGAAGGCACCTTTCCTGATCAAAAGCAACCTTCTAATGCAGAATCACAGATTTAATGCTACTCTTTAACAACCAGCATCTGACAGTCCTGTTTGGAGGCTCACAGCAGGGACAGGACACCGGAAACTTGCTTTACTTTGGACGCATTTAACCATTTGACAACATGCCATATGGAATCTTATTGTCTTAAAAAAACACCATTTCATATATTGAATTGTGTTAAAGTAAATAAGCAGTTTGTAATATCTGCTGATGAAGGGCAAGTTTATCAATGTTGAAAGAGTCCCTTTAGCTCTTCATAGCACTAAAGACAGCTCTGCTATAAACGTCCAGCAAGTTAAATATAGCTGTTCTCAAATACTCAATAATAGCAATGATAGTAAATTAATTGGGGCACACAAGTACTTACCAGCAATACTTTTAGGGGGCACTTTAGCTGCAGACGCCACTGTGGTTCTAAGAGGTCTTGTAGGTGGCGGGACAACTGTAGAAAAAACAAGATACATAAAATCAAAGTATATAGAGTTGCCTATAATATATATATATTCTACATACACACAAATATATACTGTACACTGTTCAAGAAAAAAAATTGAAATGCTATTTGTAATTTGTTTAAAAAAAATATACACCTTTATGTTCCTTATCAGCTTTTTTTAGGGTTGAACTCTGTCCTCGTCCTCTTGGGACTGTGCGTTCTGCTAATATCTTGCTGCTGTTAAGTACACCCGTCTGTACAAAGGGGAGAAGAGAGGAAAAAATTAGTAATGCACATGATTATAGATTAGACATTATGCATACATGAAGAACAACGACTTGAAACAGAACAAACCGGAACGTGCTGGGAGCGGGTAGTCTTGTTTGCAGAATTTTCAGCTTTAGCTGCAGATCTTGTAACTCTCGTAGTAGGTGGCGCCAGCTGAAAGAGGGAGAAACTTGAAATCTAAGATTGCGTTAGCTGGAGAGAAAGTTGTAGTTTTTCCTCAGGGGATCAATACACAATAAAACATTAGTGATCAGATTTATGGAGGATAGGATCGCTGTACTGCGTGGAGGCTGTGAAATCACAGAGCAGGCGCGCATCACCTAAACGAGTCACAAGTGTTACCTGTACTTTGACAGCTCAGTAGCTAAATCCTATTACTCTTCTTTTTCATCAATGTATTTGCTAGTTACAGGAGTAGCACAGCTTATTTTTGATGACAGGAGCAGTTCAGGATAGCGGCCAACATGTGCTTTTGGTCTTAGTTATTTTGGGGTGCAAAAAGTTTTTTTGGAAGAATGTTGAAGATCCAGCGTTTACTTCTAAATTAAAATAAATGTATTAATAGGGTGGCTTAGGTGCAGAAATTAGTCACTTGTATTTCTGAATTAACTGAACAGGAGGTCTCAATACATTGTAGCATTGGGAATTTCTTAAATGGAGGCGCTTGAGGATATTGCCTGCTGTTTTTTAAACAAAAGGTAGGGATGACTAAATATATGTAGTATATTTAGTTACTAGAGATACAATGTAAACAGATACATAGTACCTTTTTTAAAAAAAAAAAAAACGTATAATGAAGTACGAAAGTGGAGATTCAGGAACATAGTTTAGCAGTGCTAGAGTTTTTATATCTTAAACGGAATTAAATAAAATATATTTTAACCATATACATTTTTCCTGTCTTGGTAATTAATTTTAAGCTTTTAGAAGCTACCATACTGTCAGATTTACCACGTTTGCTGAAACATACTGAACTACAAAATATGGAATACTCATCAATTTGCTTACCAACAATCACACAGCAGAGGCTGATTTTGTGGTTACACAACGAGTACCCCTTAAATCTTAACCCTTGGCAGACAACCATCCGGCGCACACAGGGAGTAATTAAATAGGGGTGAAGTTTGACATGTCCACACATTTAATCGTGCAGCAGCTTCCTAAATACCTGATCTTTTGGTTTGACTTTCACAGCCTTTTGAGGGGGCGCGGGCGGAAGAAGCATAACATCCGGTTTATAGAGACCGCATTTAAAAACCCCTTTAGCCGCCTTTTCTCTTTGGTCTTTTAATTTTCGGAGTAGCTTTTCTTCTTTGAAGCGCTGCAACATTTCCAAGCGCTCTTTCGACATCTGCTGTTTGGGCTTAGAGACACCTGCAGAACGGACATCACAGTCAGTGCCGCGCTTACAAATTATTTTTTAAGGATCAATGACATAGACAGAGGCTGCTAATAATGATAGTTTTGATCATTTCCACAAAAAGGCATAATCACACACACTTTCCTGGAATTAATAAGACAAGCTATGTTGGCATCAGTGGGAAGGGAGAATGCGGGGGGGGGTACCGGTTTGATATCCACACCTACAGAAGAACCATATGGGCAGACTGGATGCATCAAATGATTCTTATCTGCCTGTGGAATTGGATGTGCATGCGGTGCTTCAGTAAATCATGAAGCGGGCATCGGGTCATACACGGGGACCCCCGTCCACAACTGCAATTACTCCTTGGCACTGGATTCAGCTGCCCACAGGTGCTTGTCTGGGCCATCAGGACAGGACTGGGTGTCAAAGCAGTCTATTCACTAAATGGAGAGTTGTTTTAGCACTTTCACCATTCTTTCTGAAGGGCAAAGTGCATAGATCAAAATGAATGGAGACTAGGAAACCTTGCTGATTTGGCTATACATTAAAGGACCAGCCAAGCTCTTCCCACAGCAGAAGCTCATTGAATTTGGACCTTTGTGATGGATAATGGAGTCACGTTAACTCTCCCTGAATAAAGGATCAGTAAGTATCCTTTAAAAGGTTTTCTTCATAGACAGTTGAAGCAGGATAAACTACAACTGTCTGAGGGATCAGCGTTATTGTACGTAATGCAGGGCTCAGGGTGCAAATAATTGTACTTAAAATTAGTAAATATAAGATCATCTCTAATGGATAACAATATGGAACACAAACCTACCTGCCACCGACTCATTGCCTTTCATGAAGGAAGGTTCGCCGGCCTCCTCCAGCACCGACAGCTCGTACTCCCTACACATTGTGACATTTCCGTCCACCAGCGCTAGGCCTCTGCCCTTTCTGAACTCCTTGTGTCTGTTTTCCTTCTGAGTGATGGATTTGCGCCGGGCCACTTTGGCCCTTAAGGTTTCGGTGCTCAGATCTTTTTTGTAGCGGCCGGCAAACTGCGACCTGGTATCCATGTCTTGGGTTTGTTTCAGCGCCTGGAGCAGAGAAAAGCCTTTTCACTTCACAGCTTCTAACCAGTGGCGTCGGCAGGGGGGGGCCAGAGGGGACCATGGCCCCCCTACATCATTATGTGCCCCCCGGTGTGCCCCCCCAATTGAAACGCCGTCTTTTTTTTTTTTTTTTTTTTTTTTTAATAGACCCGGAGGAGAGAGTGAGAGGCGCCGATCGGTTGCTGAGGAATAAGTTCTCAGCAACCGTTCGGCGCCTCTCACTCTTCTCCGCGACCGCGAGGCCTCTGCCTTGTTCGTAGTGCCGGCATTTCATGCCGAGCGCCGGTATATGTCATCATATCCGGCGCCCAGCAGTGAAGCCGTCAGAACCAGGGATACAGAGACCTCGCAATCTCACCGCTGGACAAGCCCAAGGTAAGTGAACTTCAAAGGGGAGGGGGGGGTAGAAAGTTAGGAGGGGGAGAGTCTGCCCCTTCAAACTACCCCCCCCTCTGCCCCTTCAAACTACCCCCCCCTCTGCCCCTTCAAACTACCCCCCCTCTGCCCCTTCAAACTACCCCCCCCTCTGCCCCTTCAAACTACCCCCCCCCTCTGCCCCTTCAAACTACCCCCCCCCTCTGCCCCTTCAAACTACCCCCCCCATCTGCCCCTTCAAACTACCCCCCCTCTGCCCCTTCAAACTACCCCCCCTCTGCCCCTTCAAACTACCCCCCCCTTCTGCCCCTTCAAACTACCCCCCCTCTGCCCCTTCAAACTACCCCCCCTCTGCCCCTTCAAACTACCCCCCCCTCTGCCCCTTCAAACCACCCCCCCTCTGCCCCTTCAAACCACCCCCCCTCTGCCCCTTCAAACCACCCCCCCTCTGCCCCTTCAAACTACCCCCCCCTCTGCCCCTTCAAACTACCCCCCCCTCTGCCCCTTCAAACTACCCCCCCCTCTGCCCCTTCAAACTACCCCCCCCTCTGCCCCTTCAAACTACCCCCCCTCTGCCCCTTCAAACTACCCCCCCCTCTGCCCCTTCAAACTACCCCCCCCTCTGCCCCTTCAAACTACCCCCCCTCTGCCCCTTCAAACTACCCCCCCTCTGCCCCTTCAAACTACCCCCCCCTCTGCCCCTTCAAACTACCCCCCCTCTGCCCCTTCAAACTACCCCCCTCTGCCCCTTCAAACTACCCCCCCCCTGCCCCTTCAAACTACCCCCCCCCTGCCCCTTCAAACTACCCCCCCCCTGCCCCTTCAAACTACCCCCCCCTGCCCCTTCAAACTACCCCCCCCTGCCCCTTCAAACTACCCCCCCCTCTGCCCCTTCAAACTACCCCCCCCTCTGCCCCTTCAAACTACCCCCCCCTCTGCCCCTTCAAACTACCCCCCCCTCTGCCCCTTCAAACTACCCCCCCTCTGCCCCTTCAAACTACCCCCCCCTCTGCCCCTTCAAACTACCCCCCCTCTGCCCCTTCAAACTACCCCCCCCCCCCTCTGCCCCTTCAAACTACCCCCCCCTCTGCCCCTTCAAACTACCCCCCCCCCTCTGCCCCTTCAAACTACCCCCCCCTCTGCCCCTTCAAACTACCCCCCCCTCTGCCCCTTCAAACTACCCCCCCTCTGCCCCTTCAAACTACCCCCCCCTCTGCCCCTTCAAACTACCCCCCCCCTCTGCCCCTTCAAACTACCCCCCCTCTGCCCCTTCAAACTACCCCCCCCCTCTGCCCCTTCAAACTACCCCCCCCTCTGCCCCTTCAAACTACCCCCCCCCTCTGCCCCTTCAAACTACCCCCCCCTCTGCCCCTTCAAACTACCCCCCCCTCTGCCCCTTCAAACTACCCCCCCCCTCTGCCCCTTCAAACTACCCCCCCCCTCTGCCCCTTCAAACTACCCCCCCCCTCTGCCCCTTCAAACTACCCCCCCCCCTCTGCCCCTTCAAACTACCCCCCCCCTCTGCCCCTTCAAACTACCCCCCCCCCTCTGCCCCTTCAAACTACCCCCCCTCTGCCCCTTCAAACTACCCCCCCCTCTGCCCCTTCAAACTACCCCCCCCCTGCCCCTTCAAACTACCCCCCCCCTCTGCCCCTTCAAACTACCCCCCCCCTCTGCCCCTTCAAACTACCCCCCCCCTCTGCCCCTTCAAACTACCCCCCCCTCTGCCCCTTCAAACTACCCCCCCCCTCTGCCCCTTCAAACTACCCCCCCCCTCTGCCCCTTCAAACCACCCCCCCCACCACCACCACTTACCTTGTTTCCGGAGTCCTGCGGTAAGAGCGGGAGGCATCCGTCTTCTCGCTCTGCCGGCAGAGTAAGGGGCGCCGAGCGGTTGCCGAGAACTTCACGAGCAACCGCTCGGCGCCCCTGACCGGGACTTAGATTAAATCAATGATGTTAAATAAAGTTTAAAAAAAAAAACAAAAAAAAAAAACGATGCTTTAATCTAAGTCCCGGTCAGGCGCCCCTGCAACCATGGCGCCCTGTGCGGTCGCACAGGTCGCACACCCCTAAGGCCGGCCCTGGCTACCAGTGATCTATGCCTGTAATTTAGGGGGTTTTATCTATACCTTTAATGCAGAGTTTATATGTCATTTCCAATTGATTTATATCTGCAAAGCTGGGTTTTGTGTCATTCTGTTCATCTGTATCGGCTATATTTCCATACATTATTTATGTTTACCTGCAAATATAGGATTTGCATGTCTTATTCAGTTGATCAATACCTGGAGTGCTGTTTCCATGTGTTGATTATTTGATCTAAACCTTCAGTGCTGAGTGTACATGTGATTTCCAGTTGATATATACCTGCAATGCTGGGTTTGTGTGTTCTGTTGGTTTATACCTGCAATGCTATGTTTCCATACATTATTTATGTATACCTGCAAATACAAGTTTTTTTTTAATCTCATTCAGTTGCATGTGCCGTTTCCATGTGTTGTTTATTTGATCTATACCTGAACTACAGGGTGTAAGTAAAAGAGCGCTATGGTTTAGTGAATGAGGGGACAAAGGGACTCTGGGGATGATTACAGGGGCGAGGACCTCTCAATGTAACGGTGCAGGACTGACTCTCGCGGTTTTCCCCTGATCTGCAGTCAGTGTGGGAAATATTTTTTTTTTTTAGTATGGTAGCGGAGGGAGTGATTGCATGCAAGGAAGCGTTGAGCGGGGCCCAAGGAAATGCTTGGGTAGGGTCCAATTTTTTCACTATAAAATATATTGGCAGAAGGGTCTAATATTTATTTATATACTGGCAACAGGGTCTAATATTAATATATATTGGCTGCAGGGGCTAATATTAATATATATAGGAAGCAGGGACTAATACTATATATATCGGCAGCAGGGTCCAATATTAATATATATCAGCAGCAGGGGCTAATATTAATATATATCGACAGCAGGGGCTAATATATTGGCAGCAGGGGCTAATATTAATATTTATATTCACATTTTCAGCAGGGTCTAGTATTTATATATATATATATCGGCTGCAGGGGCTAATATTAATATATATTGGCTGCAGGGGCTAATATTAATATATATTGGCTGCAGGGGCTAATTTTATATATATTGGCTGCAGGTGTGTGTGTGTGTGTGTGTGTGTGTGTGTGTGTGTGTGTGTGTGTGTGTTATACATAGTGTATATGTACCGTTCTTTTTATTTGCCCCCCTACTTTGGTCCCTGTACCCCCCCCCCCAAATGAAAGCTGGAGACGCCACTGCTTCTAACGTTACAAAATATAAGAAAAAACCCTAGACCGAGACCTTGCCCCTCCGATACCGACTGCCGAACGATCTCCGTTTCACACACCGCCAGATAAGCTACGCCAAAACCCCGGTGATAACCGATAACATACCGTAACTCACAAGCCGCCTTTACCGAAACCAATTCACACAGCGACTTTTCGAAGCGCACATTCAAATTTCCGTAGAGAACGTTCTCATTGGTTGGAATTTTGGTCTCTGATTGGATACATTCGCTCAGCCAATAGCGTATTCCGAACTCGGGACTCCTCAATCACAGGCTGTACTATCAACAATAGAGTTCCAAGCACACGAGAGCCGCCCTTACGAAGTATAAGTAAAAGGTAGCGGCTAGTTCCTACCCAGTAAAAGGACTCTGGTGATGTCAGCAGACCATGTGACTGTTTGGTAACATGGTACAAAGAACAGGAAACAGAAGAAGAAGAAGAAGCAGCAGCGCGGGACGTGCAAATGACTGCAAATGGGCTGTGCTGGGCTGCTGTTTCTTTTTCTATAACATGGGATGTGAGGATGAAGCTTTAACAGAACTCCTGAAAATACAGAATATTATGGAGGCAGAAGAAAACTTGAATCTGTGAAATAATTCACAGTGAGTGTCTCTCTCTCTCTGTGCCAGTGATTGTGTCTCTCTCTGTGCCAGTGATTGTGTGTCTCTCTCTGTGCCAGTGATTGTGTGTCTCTCTCTGTGCCAGTGATTGTGTGTCTCTCTCTGTGCCAGTGATTGTGTGTCTCTCTCTGTGCCAGTGATTGTGTGTCTCTCTCTGTGCCAGTGATTGTGTGTCTCTCTCCGTGCCAGTGATTGTGTGTCTCTCTCTGTGCAAGTGATTGTGTGTCTCTCTCTGTGCAAGTGATTGTGTGTCTCTCTCTGTGCAAGTGATTGTGTGTCTCTCTGTGCCAGTAATTGTGTGTGTCTCTCTCTCTCTCTGTGCCAGTGAGTGTCTCTGTCTGTCTCTGTGCTAGTGTGTGTGTGTCTCTTTGTGTCAGTGAGTGTGTGTGTGTGTCTCTCTCTGTCGGCGTGTGTGTCTCTCTCTGTCGGCGTGTGTGTCTCTCTCTGTCGGCGTGTGTGTCTCTCTCTGTCAGCGTGTGTGTCTCTCTCTGTCAGCGTGTGTGTCTCTCTCTGTCAGCGTGTGTGTCTCTCTCTGTGTCAGCGTGTGTGTCTCTCTCTGTGTCAGCGTGTGTGTGTCTCTCTCTCTCTCTGTGTCAGTGTGTGTGTGTCTCTCTCTGTGCCGGTGAGTGTGTCTCTCTCTCTGTGCCGGTGAGTGTGTCTCTCTCTCTGTGCCGGTGAGTGTGTCTCTCTCTCTGTGCCGGTGAGTGTGTCTCTCTCTCTCTGTGCCGGTGAGTGTGTCTCTCTCTCTCTGTGCCGGTGAGTGTGTCTCTCTCTCTCTGTGCCGGTGAGTGTGTCTCTCTCTCTCTGTGCCGGTGAGTGTGTCTCTCTCTCTGTGCCGGTGAGTGTGTCTCTCTCTCTGTGCCGGTGAGTGTGTCTCTCTCTCTGTGCCGGTGAGTGTGTCTCTCTCTCTGTGCCGGTGAGTGTGTCTCTCTCTGTGCCGGTGAGTGTGTCTCTCTCTCTGTGCCGGTGAGTGTGTCTCTCTCTCTGTGCCGGTGAGTGTCTCACTCTCTCTCTGTGCCGTTGAGTGTGTCTCTCTCTGTGCCAGTGAGTGTCTCAGACTCTCTCTCTGTGCCAGTGAGTGTCTCAGACTCTCTCTCTGTGCCAGTGAGTGTCTCAGACTCTCTCTCTGTGCCAGTGAGTGTCTCAGACTCTCTCTCTGTGCCAGTGAGTGTCTCAGACTCTCTCTCTGTGCCAGTGAGTGTCTCAGACTCTCTCTCTGTGCCAGTGAGTGTCTCAGACTCTCTCTCTGTGCCAGTGAGTGTCTCAGACTCTCTCTCTGTGCCAGTGAGTGTCTCAGACTCTCTCTCTGTGCCAGTGAGTGTCTCAGACTCTCTCTCTGTGCCAGTGAGTGTCTCAGACTCTCTCTCTGTGCCAGTGAGTGTCTCAGACTCTCTCTCTGTGCCAGTGAGTGTCTCAGTCTCTCTCTCTGTGCCAGTGAGTGTCTCAGACTCTCTCTCTGTGCCAGTGAGTGTCTCAGACTCTCTCTCTGTGCCAGTGAGTGTCTCAGACTCTCTCTGTGCCAGTGAGTGTCTCAGACTCTCTCTCTGTGCCAGTGAGTGTCTCAGACTCTCTCTCTGTGCCAGTGAGTGTGTCTCTCTCTCTGTGCCAGTGAGTGTGTCTCTCTCTCTGTGCCAGTGAGTGTGTCTCTCTCTCTGTGCCAGTGAGTGTATGTGTCTCTCTCTGCCAGTGACTGCACATCATTTTTTAGTGAATAGACTCATTTGTTATAGACTAAATGCCATGTCTGTAATTGAGACCTTCACAATGTATATGAGAATGTGATAAAGTAAAGCAACAGCTGTATATGTTTCAAAATAATAGTAATAATAATAATATATGTTCACGAATAATTAAATGAACATAACGCATGTAATATATCTGGAATTGCAATAAAAAATCAGTTTGTTTGTTTTTTTTGTTTGTTTTTTTTCTTTAACCCCTTAGTTCCCCTATAGACGTACCGGGACGTCCAAAAAACGCCCACAAAGAAACCCCTATGGACGTCCCGGTACGTCCAGCCTTTCGTGCAGCGTCAGGGACACATCCCTGCCGCTGCACGGGAGACCAGGCTGTCGTTTGACAGCCTGGACTCCCCCCTGGCAGCAGAAGCCGGCATTGCCGGCTTTCTGCTGCCCGATCTCCCGTAACAGCTTCCGGCATGAAAGCCGGTAAGCTGTTACGGTTGAAAGTGCGCGATCGCGCAGTTGAAACGCGCGATCGGGCATTCCCTTCCGGGTTACGTCACTGCTGACGTAACCCGGAAGGTCATCGGAGGACAGGATATCCCCTGCGGGGATATCCTGCCCTCCGATGAGGCACAGAGACGCTACGATCTCTTTGCAGGTCTGTGAGGACCTGCATAGAGATCACAGTGTGATCGGTGCAGGGGGATCGCGGGGAGGGGAGTGAGAGACCATCTCTCTCACTCCCCCTCCCGTCCTGTAAGAAAAAGCAGAAAAAAAAAAAACGGTTAGTCATTTAAAAAATAATATTAAAAAAATCATTAAAATATTAATATAAATAATACAAAAAAAATTATAATGTGGGCTGTGATGTCATTGTGACATCACTGGCATGTTCAGGAGGTCCCTAGGAGGACCTCTAACCATTACTGTGTAAAAATAATATATAAAAAATAAAAAAAAATGTAAAAAAATTAAAATAAAAAAAAATTAAAAAAAAATATATAAAAAAAGATAATAAAAAAATTATTAAAAAACCTTACATCCCATTGCCCTAGCATAACATCTAGCCATTATAACCCTCCTGCCCCCGTTCACAACCCCCAAACCCGTTAAGCCATAGGCATACAAATTTTACAAAATTGTACACCTAATAGAACGCTCCCTGGTGCTGGGAAAGTCTGGAAAATCTATATAAATTAGGTATTTCTGAAATCAGGACACCTGAATTAATAAACTTGGAGGGGATTTTCCATCACTTTACCTAATTTTGTGAGGATTCAGAGGGAAAATGTAAAAAAAAATTAGTTTAATTTTCTAATCTTCGCTAGTTTTTACTAAATTTCTCATTCTAAATTTCCAGCTAATCATCCAACTATGGTATCAAACGAAAGCTCTATCTCTCCTTGAAAAAACGATATATAGTTTACATGGGTACACTATTCACAGGAAAAGAGAATCATCGCTAAACCGACATACCCCAAAAATGGCAAAATTGCTCTGGGCTTTGAGGTACCAAAAACCCCTGGGATTGAAGGGGTTAACTAGATGTTTTTACTGTTTTCTTCTTCTACAGTCTATCTCAGTGATGGCGAACGCGTGGCATGCCGAGCCGTCTCTGTGGGCACGCCGTGACTACAGTCATACACTGTAGTCACGGCGTCGGCTCCCGCGCAGGGCCGGCCTTTGGGGTGTGCGACCACACTCCACAGGGCGCCACACTCCAGGGGGCGCCGTGGCGGGGTCCGACGCCGTCGCTCATCAGGGGGGTGCCAACTTGCGGCACCCCTCCAGAGACGGACAGTAATGGAGGAGCAGGTTGAACCCGGCTTAAAATCACTCAAGGGAGCCGGAGGTCTGTTAAAGACCTCCGATACCGCTCCCTTGTGATCCGCGCGGCAACAGCTGCTGTGCGCCGGGGTTTGTCAGATCCCGGCGCACAGCACTGAAGCCGCGCCCACCGCTGTCCGTGCCCTCTGACCCGGAAGAAGACAGAGAAGACAGAAGAACTGAAGAAGAGGAGGAAAAGAAGCTGAAAGGTAGGAAAGCATTAAGTGAGAGTTGATTGGTATATGTGTGGTTTGGTGTATATGTGTGGATTGGTGTGTGTGTGTGTGTGTGTGGATTGGTATATGTGTGGATTGGTAAATGTGTGGGAGTGATGGGTGTTATGCTGTACCATTTCCAATGTCTTTTTCATGATCTAATTATGCTCTAAAACTACATCATAACTCCCATCACTCTCTATACTGTTCCATACAGTGGCAGATCTGGGAGGCAGAGGCCTTGCACCCCCACTGAAGGACTCCTGAAAGGTAAGTGAACTTCAAAGAGGGAGAGGGTAGATAGTTAGGAGGGGGTAGATAGTGAGAAGGGAGTGGGAAAGGGGGTAGATAGGGAGAAGGGAGTGAGAAGGGGTAGATGAGGGAGAAGGGGTAGATAGGGCAGAAGGGAGTGAGAAGGGGTAGGATAGGGCAATCATACTCCTATCATGCCAAGTCTGCGAGTACATCCTGGAATCTGGATATGCCTGGGTATGATAGGAATGTGATTGCTGTTCCGGCGCTCAGCTGTGAAGCGCGCACCACGGGAAGACGGGCGCCTCCCGCTCCCACCGCAGATATTGGAAAGAGCTAATACTTAATTCTCTGTTGTTATTATTTAAGCTCAATAGTTTGCATCTCTTGTTTCCCACAGTCCTCTGAAATGTCCCCTGGGTCCCACTGCCTTTCCTAAAATAATCTCTTTCTATTAATATGTTATATTGATGCATACTGTTGTGTATAGTCATTTTGTACCGAAAAACGTCCTCTCCATGTTTAATATGCAGTGTTGGCACTTTGAGGTCTGCAACTTGTTTTGATGCACAAAAATGGGCACTCAGGCCCAAAAACGTTCGCCATCACTGGTCTATCTCAACCACTCATAAAACATTAACTTTTTAGTGACGTGGGTAGATTAATAGATTACGTCCTCATGGTGGTGGCTTTTTGGAATAGGAGCCAGGCATAAACTGTTGCCCACCGAGTATTGTGCAGCGGACAAGTGCAAAGGTAGTGGGAACAGCTCAGCTGTGTGCGTCGGACTGCCATACACAAGGGAGAATATCCAAGAAAGGCTCCATTGGTTGTCTTTCTCCTGCTCAGGTGATTAGGGACCACACAGGGTTAAGGTGTGAATCCAGGACAGATGGAAAACAATTGGAGTTATAAAAAGGACACGTCGGTACCCATTAACACAACAATTATTATTAGGAATATCTATGGGTGTGTTATGAAACCGCGTTAGATTAAATAAACTCTAATAGACAATGTTTCTGCCTTTTTGTTTCTTGCCTTTTTGACCATGGCAAGACCATGGAAACAAGATTTCTCACTATGAACTGTCTAGTTCCTATTCCTGTAAGGGACCTGTGTGAGCTGGAGGTATGAAGGTCCTTTAGCTGGATAGAAACTAGATCTTTCACCGTAAACCGTTTAGTTCCTATCCCTGTAAGGGACCTGTGTGAGCAAGAGATATGAGTTCCTTTGCAGTATAAGAACTAGGGATTGTTATCCTTGGTATGAAAGTTCTTTAGCTGGATGGAAACTAGATTTCTCACTATGAACCGTCTAGTTCCTATCCCTGTATGGGACCTGAGTGAGCTGGAGATATGAGTCCCTTTGCAGTATAGGAACTAGGGATTGTTATCCTTGTAAAGGACCATTGTTAGCTGAAGGTATAAAAGTCCTTTAGCTGGATGGAAACTAGATTTCTTACTATGAACCGTCTAGTTCCTATCCCTTTAAGGGATCTGTGTGAGCTGGAGAGATAAGGGTCCTTAAGCTGGATGGTAACTAGATTTCTCACCATGAACCATCTAGTTCCTATACGTTAACAGGACCTGGCCCCGATGGAGCAAAAGGTCCTTTACAGGGATAGAAACTAGCTCTCTTTACATGAGTTGGATAGTTCCTATCACTGTACAGGACCTGACCACTAGGGGGCAAAAGCGCCGCTTCTCATCATTTCGGTAGCCATTTTATCGGAGACCCTTCAGTATTTCGTTTTTTTTGGGCTTCAGAACCACGTCAGTAGGACAGCATTTATTTTGTGAAGCTGTTAGCTGTTCGCCTCTTGTTCTGTGTTATGTTTTGGTACCTTAACGTTTTAATAATATGTAGCCTGACGCACATCTCTAAATTGAAGTGACCACATTTTATTCAGAGAATGAACCCCTCTATTACCAGACTTGAACAGTGTTAGAGAGTTAACCCATCTATTACCAGCTATGAACATATTTATGCAGGTCTCTCCAGCAAGAAGAGCTGAGCCGGCTACACCTACTGCATAATTTAATGTGTAAGGAGCCTGAAGAAATCTCGCCCATTTGTCTATACATTATACACAGCTAAGTGCTTCCTGCAACGGAAATTTATTGGGAATGGGCCTTCATAATGTATAGTGAGGTGAAAGAGCTGAAACATAATCCCCCTCCAAACTCTCCTGTCCACTCCTTTAACGAATAAAACCCATTTTCACTGGGGGGTCGGAAAAGCTTTGCAGTTGGATGGCATCAATTTCTTCTCTTGTTATTTTATTGTCTTTATAAATCTTTTTACAGTCTTGCAGGATCTACTCGTGTCGTATACATCCATAAGGTGATTGTGTAATAAAGATATTAGTGAGAATTGGAGCAAATTTGTCTCCAGCCAGCGGGTGGCGCTTATGTGAAGTGGATTTGATATTGGTACATGCAGACACATCAGGGCATTGTGAAATCGAATTCACAATTATTTTAGTATATGCAAATTTGTATTTATTGGAAAAAGACCTAGAGTGCTGGTAACTATCCATAGACTGTATATATATATGTATATATATATATGTATGTGTATATATATATATATGTATGTGTATATATATATATGTATGTGTATATATATATATGTATGTGTATATATATATATGTATGTGTATATATATATATATATATATATATATATATATATAATATTTGCATGAGAGATGCCTTGTGCATTTGGCTTTCATTATTACTGTGGCTTCCAGCCCTGTTTTTGAAATGAAGACGTTTAACCCCTTGATGACAATTGATCCAGGTACATCATGCACTAACATCCAGTTAGTGACAATTGACGTGCCAGGACCATCATGGCTTTAAACGATCCACGTTCGCTTTCTGCACACAAGCGGTTATGCTCTAATGCCTCAATGTCGCAGCATTCAGCAACACCGAGATCGGCATCAGCGGCCATGTGCGGCCCCTCCCGGGGATGATGGCGGAGGCCTTTTTAAAACACATTGGGGTGTTTTGTGACAGTGACAAATACCAGGAGCTGTAAATTCATACCTGAAGCAAAATGTGTGTGGGAAAAAACACAAACGCAAAGTTTGACAAAGACTGGTGGTAGAATTAGTGCATGGAAAGAGTTAAAATATTAGCATTTGAAATACCCTGGGGTGTTTAGTCTTCAAAAATATATGGTTCGATGGGGTAAATTGCATTGGACGGCTTCAAAGGTACCCGAAATGGCACATGGGGGGAAGAATTACCAGATTTAGAAAAAATGGTTTTAAAATAGCAAAACGCTACTAGTACTTATTGCCCTATAACGTGCAGAAAAAAGCAAACACAAAAGCAAATCATAAAAATATTTGTTTTTTCTAAAGTCAGGACAAATAGTATAATCTATTTAGCAGGTTTTTTTATTAGCTTTTATAGATGAGTAAAAGTCAGAAAAAGTTTTCTCAATTTTTCACCATATTGTATACTTGATATGATACAATCAAAATAATCTAAAGAAAGCCCTACGTGTCCTGAAAAAAAACAATATATAACTTGTGTGGGTTCAGTAAACGAGAAAATGACAGCTAAACAGGAGCACAACAGACATGTGAACACAGCCATTGTCACGAAGGGTACAAAAAATAAAATCAGCCATTGTCATGAAGGGGTTAACCAATATTTCTATGACTTCAAGCATCTATGCTTTGATTATATGACCTCATCATCCACTTTTGTGACTAGTAACGTCAACATACAATCTACATACAATCTACGCCTTTTATCTTCAATCTGTAACCTATAGACCTATCATTGAGGGCTCTGGATCCCACAGAAAGGTTGGGAAAAGAATTAAAGTGGATCCAGTGTCAACACTTCCAACTGTTCATCCAGAAATAAAAAAGAGGAATTTTAAACAAGATTGTTCCAATAGGGGAAAAAATCCATCTTGACTCAGTTGACAATACTATTTTTCCTGGATCAAAATTACCCATGTTGAAGTTAACTTGTTATAATGCTACCCTCATTACTAACATGCGTACATACGTAAACAATTACACATGTCATGGAGCCCTGGGATATAAAGTCATATCCAGGCGCTTTATAGTGAGGGGGCAGCTGGAGGTGCTGACCTGGGTCAGGTCTAGGGCACCACCCAAGGTAAATACGTCTCTGCACACAAACTCACTCTAACACAGACACACATTCACTCTTGCACGCATGCACGCAATCATTCGCCTTGCAAAGACTCTGTTGGGCTACTACCATCCCATTACATGACCCAGTTTAGAAGGGGCAATTGCCTGCTTGCCTCTGTTATCTGTAGCTTTAGTTATCCCTAGACAGGACTTTTTTTTATCTGGCCAGAGCCAGAAGGAAGGAACTGTATATCCCCAGGTGGAGAGTGTGGCTTCAGAAGAGGGAGACTGGGGACCTGGTGGTCCTACTACGACACAGGCACTGGTACCTTCTTCATTGATGATTTGGAGCATGGCACACCAGGCTTTAGAAAAAAAAAGAAATACTCAAGCCGCACATGCACACTGGTGGACAAATAGAAACATAGAAAGTGACGACAGATAAGAAACAGTAGGCCCATCCAGTCTGCCCAACCTCTGAGTACTTTCCTTTAGTACTTGCCCTTATCCTATATCTAGATTGGCCTTATGCCTATCCCATGCTTGCTTAAATGACTTTACTATATTAATATGAATAAAAACAAAACAAACAAAAAATTGATATATATTTAATGTAATGCTTTACCGTACACAAGCTATATACAGAAAGTAATTCACATGTTCATGTTATGTTTTACTTTACCATTAGCGATACATATTCTGCATTAACTTTTCAGACCAATCCCTGTTTAAAGAGAGCACGCCTTGGCAGTGAAAAAAAACATACCCACAAGACTAGTTGTAGACCAAAAGGTGCCCTAGGCAAATCGGATCATCCACCTCCCTACAGTGCAACGGGTTTCATGAATGGAGCATTATGGCTACCACATTACTAAGTACATTGATGCCCCACGGGATGGTCTATGGTGCCCTACTGCTAACCCGGCAGTAGGTTCTCCGCATCCACCATCCAGTCTACTGAGAACAGGCTGTCTCATACCTCATACCCTGTACTCAGAAGACACGCGGTGCCGGGTAACGTGAGCTCAGCACGTTGCTCCATAGCAAAAATAGGCTGGTTGGGGAGATCAGAGATTCCTCCTGAAAACTGCAATCAGCCCAATGGGCAGCGGCTCCCCAGGCATAGAATATGCCATTGAATGCATGTATACAAGGCTGGCCTTAGATTAAACACCCCAGGCTTTAGTTTATGCAGACACCAGTCCAACTGTTTCTTCAGAAAGTCCTCCTTTTATACTGTACGGAACCGAGAGACTCTTGTTAAAAACTCCTCACACCTCATTTGCATTATTTCAAAAGTGGGTTAAATTCAATAGGATCTGCTGACTTAATTCTCCTCCGCAGGGGGCTACACTCAGGGGGCTATTGATCAATCGTCTGCATTTAAGACAACGGGCAGTTATCCATTCAAGCGTATCAGTGTCGAACCTTATTTGATACGGATGTTGTTTGCGTCCAGACGCAGAGACCAGGAGATGACGAGGCTTTGGGGAATTCTTATTAAGCAGCTCAATTTCCATTAAGAGTGTAAATAGAAAGAGAGCCTGGCATGCTCATTGTAGGCCATTATATTATATTGCACTGTAGCGCATGCGCATACACGCTTATACTCATTATTATTGCACATAGACAAATAATGCTTCTATGTTGCCGAAACATGCGCAGTAGAGGACATCACTTGATGGTTGATTTTAGATTATTCCTTTTAAGATTATTTTAAGATAGGATGTATGTAGGTTCAGCCCAAAGGCAACTCCCCCCACCCGCCGACATACATCATATCTCTCTGCTCCGTGTCTTTAAGGTGCACAGTGCCTTTACTGCATGCTATGGAGCGTGTGATCGCGCAGCACGCAGTCTGACACAGTCTAAATAGGCTGGTTGATCAGAGGTCTCCCTTCTATCCAGGGGTCGGCACCGACATGGCTCATGGTGGACATTTACTGGAGTCTGTGGTGGACAATTTAACGATGTTCTATGGACCTTCACAGCCACTGGTGTCCTTGTACGGACACTTTGCCTATCCCCGCATGTATCTGGTCTCAGTGGCACACCGTGGGGGGGGCCTGATTGCCCAAGAGGCAAATACGTTGCTGGGCGGGAGGTCAGGAATGCAATCTGTCAGAATCCATTGCTGGAGTTACCGTCAGTGTATCAGGCCTCAGGGACATTACTTCATTAAGTGCCAGAGGTGAGACCGACACAGAAGGCGATTTACTTGCCCAGCACAGTAAGGAAACGCCACACGCTGAGTGGTGAAATATAATGATCACTAGTCCCTTTAAATACACCATAAATTGCATATAGATTACAGTGCCCCTCTAAAAGTGCTGCGCCACGTGGACTATTGGAAGAAGCAATGACACTTGAACAGAATAAATGAATGACATTAAAGGGCCAGTAAATGTTTAAAATGATGTTGGCTACTGGGATTGAGATGGGGCAACCTTCTTCCACACATGGCAGAAAAGGTCCATGCAAGGAGATGAATGGTGGCACAGCTGGTGGGCAGGAGATCAGCGAGTGCCGTAAATGTTTTATGCCATTTGGAGCCGTTCATTTGGGAAGCCCTCACCCCTGTGACGGCAACAAAACCCTTTCTCAAACCGTGTCTCGTGAACTCGGGCTAGCCCAAGCAAACGGCGCACAATTTCACATTATTAAAGGATTATTTGGGAGCAGGTCCAAGCATGAAAACTTAATGAGGACGCTACTAATTATATATTTAGTATTTAACTAAAGTGGACCTACAATTATTCTTGAAAACAAAAACACTGTTAAAACACGCAGTTCTGCATGGCATCCGTGAGTGATCTTCTCGCTTACGGGAATAATGCACCGGAATAATTTATGGAGCTCTCATCTCTACTGGGGCAAGGAGGCTAATAGACAGCGTGATCTTTTGGTCACCTGTGGCTATCGGGAATTGCAAGGCGGCTGACAAGTTTTAGAAGATATCAGGACTGACAACATAAATAATCATTTTTAGGTAGACTCACCTTTAAATGTACAGTCAGCCATCATTTAATGCATATGGGAGCTGCGCGTATAAATGAATGTTTTTTTTTATATTTAAACATATAGAGATTGTGAATATTCACCCCAGCTGTTTGCCTCTCCAGCAATCACATCTCCCACCTTGATGCGCATGCACGGGGTGCTCTTTTATTTGCACAATTTCATTCATAAACATATTAACCGCAGTTTATATGGATGTTATATTAGGCCATCCTTATACACAGAATGCATTCTGAGCTCTTAGAAATGGGCATCATGTGTGCTGAGATGGGTCACAGATGCTGTACTGTAACAGCCTGCATCAGTACGCCAAAGTCATGTTGGCATTACCCACCGGGCATTGGCCTGGAGTGCAGATGGCAAGTCCAGGCCTGGATCTGGGTGCCAAAGAGGCCCTATCCCCGCTAAAGCTATATGGATTTGGTTTTAAATAACTGCCAGGACTGATTTTTAACCCTAATCTATCTTGATGACATCCCGGCCACCTCCAACATAAATCATGGTCTAGAGTCTACCCCTAAACCTAGAGGCACAGTGCAGCCATCATATGCAGTCGTTGACATAATAGCTACGTGGTCCCTATAATCCCCCATTACATTTGCCCCTTTGCCGACCCCCAGCTATTTTTCATGCAGGAGATGTATTTAGCCGGACAAGTCTCCTTACACGTGATACACCTATTGCCAATCAGCTCCAGTACTGGCTCAGCACATGCTTCAGACCCCATGCCCAGAAAGCTTGAGTTCAGTGACATCATCAGACCATGTAAGGGCATCTGCCGCTACTACGTCCAGCGAGCGCTTGCATTTTTCTTTACATTTGACAGAATGGATATTAGTATCACAGATAACTTTTACATGCATTCTTCTTCGGTGGGCTGTCAGGGGCAGTTAAAGGTGTTTACAGAAGCGCAGAATGTAACGGGAGATCAGACCCATCCGGACCATCTAGTGAGCTCATTCCTGACGTAAAGACTCACACTTTAATCATTGTCTTAGATTGAGGAGGCATATGCCTGTGCCATGTATATTTAAATTTCATCGCAGTATTAAGCGCCATAGTGTGGGATGTACGTGTAAAACCGCATTGTACGCCATATCCCTCAGCAGTGCACACTGGGATGCCAATACACCCAGAAATCCCTCACACTCAGATATCCCTTACTAGAAAATATTTACTACTGATTTCAGAGGGTGTTTTGCATACGCTGGTGTTTAGTGATGGGTTAAATTGTAAGCCATGTGAAACACTAACAGGGTAAATAAGAGCCCTGGAACAGGCTTCTTGCATAATGTGAACATCTCCCCAACTAGGCAGCAGCAGGGCGCGCTCCCGTCACATGAAGCTCTATGAGTGGCGCGCGTTCCCGCTCCAGGTAGAGTATAACCGGGAGGGTGATGGAAAGAGGCTGCCTTGCTTTGATTGACAACTTCCTGTAACCAATGAGAGGCAGCCGTTTGGTTTCTTATAGTGACGTCCCCCCTTTTTGCTATTATCCACCTCATTCCATCGGTTTCGGTGTTGCTGCTTACGCGGTTGTTGGTACCTTCGGCTTATGGTACCGGAGGGATAGTCTGAAATAAAGCCGTTAGCGGCAGCCGGGAAGTTGTGAATTCGTTGCGTTTAGGCGGGTATTATTTTTCCTTTCCTGTGTGGCTCGGCTCGCCGTTAGTAGTCACGGTAAGAAACGCTGGGGATGGTCGGGCCTCTGTTGCATTTTTATGCACTTAGCTGGGGTTGTGTTGGACGTAGGCCTCGGCCTCGGCCTTTCCTGGTGACTGGGGCGGGCTTTATGCATTCAGTCTTGGGCTATGCTGTTGGTGAGCAGAGGGAAGGTTAAGGCCTGTCTGGAGGATGTGGAGTGGGGGTTCGCCTGTGTGTCATTCGGTGTGTAGACGGCATGTCTATAATGTGTGCAACAGGCAGGAAAGCCTGCCGAGGCAATGCATACAACGGGGAGCAAGAGCGGGGCTCCCGGGGGAAACGGCTCCTGAATGGGGTGTTCGGAGGCGTATGTATGTATGTATGTATGTATGTATGTATGTATGTATGTATGTATGTATGTATGTATGTATGTATGTATGTATGTATGTATGTATGTATGTATGTATGTATGTATGTATTTTCGTTTACACAAGGGGTGTAGGTGTTCCTGTAAACAGCTTCCCAGGTAGCCAGATCCTTATCCTACACAAGCCAGGATACCATCAACCGCTGCAGGGAAAGCTGTGTATGTGTGTAATATATATTTATATATCTATATGAGTCCTCTTTGTTGAGGTTTTGTGTAACATTTGTTTACTAAAAAGTATGTAAATAAAATGAGTCTGTGGATAGAGTATAAAGTAAATGCGCCTTTTTGCTACTATGGCTGTGACATTTTAATGTATATTTAGTGTTTTTAGTTTTCCCAACTAATTATTTGTGCGTGCAAAATATAAATTGTGAGCTGCAGATCATACAACACTTTAGGGTACAGAAAATGCCACATAGGACAGAACAAGATATGTGTGTAAATTATGGAAAAAGTGAGTGTGTGAATGAAAAAGCTCCCCGTTGTTGTTTATGGGTACATCAGTGAGTTTTTCATTATAATGGTTGGTAATTCAGGTCTCTACATTTCAATAAGTGTTAATTTTCTCCTTGCATTGTCTTTATCATGCCTGCGCAGCATCTTCTAGACAGTGTCCTTCTTGAATGGCAGAGAGGTCACCTCTGTGTTTAGAGCAATAAGTTGGGTCATTTATATTCTGTTGTCGCCATTATGCTTTATATATTGAATGGTGTACATTGTCGTTTATTTACATACTTCAGTAGATTTTGATGCTATTGTCTTATGTGTTTCCCTGAACCTCTTAAGCTACGTCGTAACTGGTTCCTGGTAATTTTATTTATATCTCGTGCAGTTGTGAGATTCGTTGGTACTTTATATACTTGAGAATTATTGCCTGATTTCACTGTTTTCGTGTAATGGGTACAGTAGGTTGGTCGAGCGGCATGGTTGTGTTTTGTATTTGGGTATTCGGCGTTGGTGGTGATATTAACATGCCCGCGCATGTGATCAAAGTTTCTCTGAGAGTACGAGGTCTACAATTATGTTTATTTCCAGTGGAGGAGAGACTTGCTGAAGCAGCAGCCTGTAAAATACCCGTTTACTGCACACAAACACTTCTTATGGGGTGTTGGACCGGTTTTATTATTATTATTATTATTATTATTATTTATTATTACTATAGGCTTATGTGGACACTAAGCCATGTCCTAAGTGTCAGTGTTTTAGGAAGGGTAGTCCCTCTTTGCTTTCCAAATGTCCCAGGTCTAAAAATCTCCAGTGACCACTTTAGATAGGTGGGCTTCCCGGCATCTTGTGAAGTTCTGAAGGTTGGGGGATGCTCTGTGAAACAAAACATGAAGTCCTATTTTGGGAGCAGCGCAAGTCTATGGGGATGTACTAACCGAGAGAATACGACCGCTTCCAGACCTTTCGAAGTGTTTCACGTAGGTCTCCTAAACACGGCGTCACACGTTTACTATGACGTGTTATGTAGGGCAGCCGTGATGTCGCGTCTGTGATGGGAGGAATGCTGTAACGTGCGAGACCTTATTCTGAATCTAACATAAAAGGATACTTATCGGACGTAGAAAAAGGAAAGTAGTTCTGATGTAAATTGTGTATGTGATGATTCCTTTACCAATAACACTTAAACTGTATGGTCAATGCAAACATCAGTTTAAACACCGCTTCACAATGGGGATTGGTTCCATTCCGCATGAATAAGTGAACAGTTCTTTTAATATTGATAACTAGGTTTTTATCTGGGTCACAGTTCTATTTCATGTGATTCTTAAGCTATTTAAAGGTGTTGTTCCACTGACTCTAATTAAATGCAGCATGAAAAAACCTAATTCCCAGTGCTTCTGGATATCCAGACATTTCCTTGGATTAAATCATGTCGAATTTCTCCTCGTTCAGTTTCTCGAGGGAATGCTTAATTGTCTAGTGACACAGACAGTAATAGATTGCATAGAGACCGAACTTTACAACAGTCCTCTCCAGCTAATTATTTACTTAACATGTCAGAGAGCAAAGTCAATGTACAGTAACTGGTGTCAAGGGTGAGTCTGAACACCTTTCTAAAATTCTAAAAGTAGAATATTGGCCTTGCAATATTTATTGTGAATAAAAAATAAAGTACATAACAAAAATAACTTGGAGAAGCAGACACACTATGGACATTTACCCATCTCGGCAGAATGTGCCTTTATTAATGCTGAAGACCATGTATGAGTTCTCGATCCAAAACATGACTTACGAGCACTGTTCTCGTGGATGCCAAAAGGAGACGATTCAAGCTGATTTTGCACTTTTCCGAAATCATAATTTTTAAAGTACAATACTCAAAATAAACCTACGTTTATGGATATAATGCTGAAAGCTGTGATGGCAATGGTTCTCCTTTAAGTCCATCTTGAGCACGAGGGAGCAGTGGGGGTTTGTGCTGTATGTTAACACGGTTTTGATTTTTGAGGAGTTATATCCCCCTCTTTAAATTGCTGACTTCTTCCAGTATGGTGTGTTGGATCCCTCATACGATCTGATCATGTGATGGCTTATAGTTGCTGTTAATCCACATACTCGGATGCTATTCAACGGTCAAATGTCTTTGGATTTTGCAGTGTTTAACCACACCTAAGAAAACCCATTACACAATGTACATCTCATTCCTTCGCACTGTCGCTGTAGATTGCAATTCTACCACACCCTGCTCTTTTATTATGCACTCAGATGTTTAGTTCTTACTCTTCAGCTTTTAAGCTGAGATATTAAAGTCCGTAACAGAAGCAGAACGTGCTGAATCACCATCTTTACGTTGTTTTTAGTGTTTGAGAATGTTACCTGTGTTAGAATGCAGCTTTCTTCTCTGGAAGACTTCCCATTTATTTTTGTAGGTCCCAGATGAAGATTATTCATTACTCTTCCCTCGCCAACGCCATAATATCTTGCGTGGCACATGCATCTGACTTGAAATTGCATAATAAAACCTTGACGTAAGCAGTAAACCTGCTGTCAAGGTTCACAAGTTTGTGAAACTTCACCCCTGAAACACCCTTTTTGTTTTGTGTAGTCCAACCCCCCCCCCAAAAAATAAGCAATGTTTAAAGCAAAAGAATTTATGTAGACACTCAAATTATTGCACGTTCCTGTCCCCCTAAATACAGTCATCCCAGCAACAACATTAGAGAGCGCTGTGAATGAATCAAAAATCTATGACTATTACAAAGCAAATCCCGTACAGTATCACGTATGTTTGTTTTTAAGCCTTTAGTGAATATTTTCATGAATGACAAACAAGCCTGGACATCCCAAGATGCCCCGGCGTACAAACAAGTCCCTGAAACGTTAATGCTGTAAGATCGCGATGTGAAGAGCCTGTCGACGTTAGTCATTTTTTCCTATATTCTATTAGCAGAATCCAAGATTGTTTCATGTGGTATCCACCCATTTTATTTGGCCGACAGCTCCGCTGCCATGAAAATAAAGCTGATTGTTCTCAATACAGCGCGTATGTTCTTTGGCAGAGATTATACGTGCAAATAATAACACGGACCCAGCCTGCACCGGACTGCGCGTTTATTACTTGGGAACCTTGTAAAGGGAAATTGCTTATAATAAGCGTTTGATAAGTTCTAATGCCTTCTGTTTTCAGCCCTTCAGTTGGTTTGTTTATTAGAATGAAATTGGCACAAATCTCTGATTATAGTAGCCGCGGTACTGGTCTAGAAGACTACAGGCGAGCAGGTTACGATGCCTAAACTCTGGGAATATGTGCGCCCACGGTTACCCTGAAGATGGGGGGTGGGGGCCGTAAGGACTCTCGCTCACAAGCCACATTAGATAAAAAGGGACGCACTCGGTAATTTGCGTTTGGTCTGTGTGTGTTGTGATAGGCTTCAGCGGCTTTCTGTTTTGTGGCTGATAAGTCGTGTCAGTGCAGATACTTGGATATAGACTGTCCAAGCCGTTGGTTTATACATTGACTGTTATATCTAAGTGGTAAATTGGAACAAGTCCTTCGCCACTCTTCTATTTTGTGTAACACCTTTCCCTCTTCTCCCCCAGCTATGCTGTAAAGAAATGTGTAGTTTCACTTTAATAATTGGGAAACAATTGTAATTTATTGTAAAGCTCATGGATTAACGTGCTCTCGCCTGACAATGAAACCTCTTCATTGCTGAATATTGTCAGTAGTTTCACGCTTCCATGACACTGTGTATGTGTGCGTGCGCACGGGTTTTTTTTTTTTTATTTTTTTTTATTTTTTTGCTGTAATATCTTGTGATGGCCACTTCCATTTATTTCAAAACAAATGCTTGTCGAGCACAAGAGCTAACAAGTAAACAGTATAAGGATTGTTTCGAATGTGACGTTCAGATATAACATGTCTTAATCCAGCATAGTGGGACTAACACCTTTTTGATAGAATAGATTTTATTTTAAAGAAAATAAAAAGGGGGGGGGGGATGACAAATAGTGTCCATACATACAGTGTCCATATACATGTGGCTATAACATATTGGTTACGGTACATTCATACAGGTGGCGTGATAAAGCAATATAAGATGCATTTTACGATGTCCATCCCAAATGGCTTATGTGATGTTTGACCAAATAAATTGGGTATAATCCAGTATGTTTAGTGTGTTTCAGGTGAGCTGTCCCATCACGTGTAGCTACGGGTCCCATATGGCATGAAATTTATGGGGGCAGTTTTGTGAATTGTACAAAACAAAATATGCCCAAGGAGTGCAGTTTTGCGTCTGACCATAAGTATAGGCAACTGATGCCAAAGTAGTTATAGACCAGAACTAATGAGATCTCTTCTTGCGGTAATATTTGCTAAGAAGTACCGAAACATCAGGTTGTGTGCATGAAATAGTATTATTTAGGAAGCGGCGTCTTTATGGATAGTTTGTGGACTTTATGGGTCATGGACACTTATGGCATACGTGGTTAAATAACTTTCCCTCCTCTTGCTAATAGGTGAAGCACACGCACGCGCAGAATGGACTGGCTGTGACGGTGCGCCATGTGCAGGCTGGTAGGATGAGTTCCTGCAGAACCGGCCTCCACAGGGAACCACCGGACCCTTCCTCCTTTACCTGCCAACATGTTAAGTGGTAAGTCATAATGTCGGTGCACATTTTGGTCAAAAGCAGACATTTATATTGGGAAGCAAAAAAACAAAACTCTTCTGAATGCAGAGTATCAATTGGACGCTGGGTGCGCAGCAATATCTCGCACGCTAGTATAAGCAAGCGATCCTTCTGAAAATAAAAACTTGCAAGTGATAGACCGAACCATTTACATAAATCTAAAAGAGGAGAATAGATGTTCTAAAAACCAAAGACCAATACTTTTTTCTAGTATATTTTATTTACCTCTCTGTTCCTTTTGCGTTACAGGAGTACTTTTCCATGCCAGAAATTAACATGTTGCTTTACGTTCTCTTTATGTTTTTTTTTCCCCATTTCAGGCTTTCTGGAACACATCTGGAGCTGTATCATAAGTTGCAGAAAAGAGAATCCCCTATAGAAATCCGATCCAATCGAGGCATGCATCTCAACAACCAGAGTTCTGCCAAGGAAGAGAAATGTAAAGGCTCTCCCAGAAATGGCTCTTCTAACGAACAACCCCGCAGACCACTTGGGGCAATTTCCCAGAATACTATGTGCAATACGGCAGCGACGGGCCCTACAAATGGCTTTGAGGTCAGAACAAAGAATGTTCAGTCTGCAGAAGTACACCCGGGCGTTCAGGAGGAGGAGGAGGAGGAGGACGAGGACGGCCCTCTGGATATATGTGCCATTATCAAACCTGGAAACACAAAAGAAAAAATTGCCTTCTTTGCAGCTCACCATTACAGCAATGATCGCAATAGCTCAATGAAAATAAAATGCACGGGCGATATGAATGGCAGAGCAGCTAAAAGGAGGAAAAAATCAGTGGATCTAAAGAAAGTGAAGAATCAACTGGAAAAAATGCAGGAAGTCCGTCAAAAATACTTCTTGTCTGAACCTTACCCACATGGAGTTGAAAACTGTTCGATTAACTGCGCCACAGATTGTGATGGAATTATTACAGGTAGGCCTCTTTCTGTGATAGAGATAGTGGCTTCCTTAGAACAAAGGGCAAGTGCATTAATTTCTGACTGTGCTAAATCTCTCACCAACCACCATGCTTCAAGACTTGGAGCTTCAAAATGTTCCCTCCCAGGTCCTATGTCGCTGCCTCTTGGAGCCTGCGAGGAGCTATTGGACACAGACTGTTCAGATAAGACCAAACAAGAGTCGGTATGCGTCTTAGAAATGGTTGCAAAACTGGAGTATGAGTGCTTGAGGCGCCAAAGTGAGCGCGACTCAGGGGGGCTTTCAAGGAGCAACAGCTTCAGAAGGAACGTTGGGAGGATGCTGCTTACAAGTGGCCCTCAGCCCGATATTAATGGTTCTCTGAATTTATCTGCTGCACAAAGTGACATTGAGGAAAGCATGGATCCTCCTCTAATGGAAGAAAGTATGCTGCAAAATAAGGATGGAAGTTTTCTTGTGAAATCATTTGGAAATTGTGCTCAAGTTCATCCTCAGGAAGAACATATCCCACCTGTAGAAGATCTTTATGCTGGGGAAGAGGGTCTGGAGCTTGTTGGGGGAACCTATTTCACAATTAGAACTACTGCTGATGCCAAGATAGTGGATCCTTGTAAGTATTCATCTTCTGTGGCCCAAGAACTGCCCGCGATGCCGAATATTTGTCCCAGAGCTGTGAATGAGAATGTTTTGGGTTTCTGTGATTTTTCTGACCCGGTTATTAAGGCTGGAGATGTATCGATGCATACATTAGGAAATCAAGCAATTGGATGCAAACCAGACAAACCCGTAACATGCGACCCAAGCCCAGGGACATTATTTTTCCAGCATGATCAGACCGTTCAAAACCATGCACATATAGAAAGTAATTGCGAAGTAAAGTTACTGGCAGAGCTCCAGAAGGAAAATGCTTTTGACAATACTCTGTGTATACAGAATAGCTTGCTGATTGCACAGTCGTCTGATTCTATATCTTCACTTGGAAGTGTATCTCAGGTACTTGACACCTCCTCTCTTAAAAAAACTGTGTCTCAAGATTTCTTGGAAACCCGCTTTAAAATCCAGCAGCTCTTGGAGCCTCAGCAATACGTTATCTTATTGCCACACCACATTTTAGTGAAGATCTTTAGGTTTCTACCTACTAGAACCCTGGCAGCTCTAAAATGTACCTCCTGTTACTTCAAATTCATCATTGAACACTATGACATCCGACCGTCAGATTCTCTGTGGGTTCGTGACCCGCGCTACAAAGATGACCCTTGCAAGCAGTGCAAGAAAAAGTATGTGAAAGGGGATGTGTCTCTGTGCTGGTGGCACCCCAAACCTTACTGCCAAGCTTTACCGTACGGGCCTGGTTATTGGATGTGCTGTCACATGTCCCCTAAAGAGAGCCGTGGCTGTAAAGTTGGTCTTCATGACAATCGTTGGGTGCCGGCTTGTCACACCCTAAACAGAAGCATCTGCAAGAAATCTGAGTCGGAAGAGGACCAGTGACGTTCGTGGAATGGATTTTCATGCCCTGTGCTTGTTTACATTGTACATAATCATATTTTTGCGGGGCTGCGAAACTGCACATAATTTAAGAAACAAAGAGCCTTTACCTTTCACTTTAACTGGCTGTTTAGCTCTTTTTATGTAAATATAATCAGGTGTGTGTGTATATATAAGATCTGTTGCTAGCTGATGCAGTGTAATCTTCTATGTGGCTATGTAGTTCTCGTGGCTAACGGTATGTGTGTGAAGGCGTGTGTCTTTTTCCATCCTTTTTTTTTAAATGTCTTTATTAATCGTTTATTTTTTTTTTTTGCGTTGAGCTGGAGTTAAACGCGAAGCAGTTCATTGTGCACAGACCACCAGAACTCCAGTGGTTACATCTGTATATCTTGTAGAATATTGTTTCTAAAAACGAGAATCTAAATACATATATATATTGCTTGAAGCAGTTAAAGGAGTTATTGGTTTAACTGGATAACAATCAGACCAGAGCCGGTGTCTGAAATACTGTGACAAGCGGATACATGAGGTGACTTATTGTGTTGTGACAGAGCGTAAGGAGAACGTTGTCTGGCTTTACTTCAATAAAAATGTGCGTTCTAAATCTAACTTTCATTTGGTTTTGAAGTAATAATAATAAAAAAAAAAGTGCGTTTAAGCTCTTTTTTTTTTTTTTTATTGTAGTACATGTTTCCCAAGTTTTATTTTGTTTTGTTTATCTCTGAAAAGAAACTGAGGATAATTGGGCACTGGGTATAAATTTGTTTGCTCTACAGTTAACACTCTAGTTAAGTAATTATAAATATAAAAATAATGTTGCCTATTTAAAAAAAAAAAAAAAAAAAAAAAAAAAAAATGAAATCGTATGTGGCCCTGATTTGGTGTTGGTAGATCGGGGCTAGCGGCCTGTATTTTTCCTGAAGTATGCGTCCATGTGCAAACCTGCAGCGTAAGATCCGGATCGGAGTGTAAGCTCAGTGCTGCGGTTTGTGGCGCCCCTGAACCCCTCCGCTTCCCAGTGTGTATCGCCAAACATGAAGCCATTCCTTTGCTGTGCCCCGGAACATGGTTAAATTGATGCATATGGAATCATGCAACGTGTTATAGGAATGCAATAACATGGATTATGTATCTTTACTAGAACTCATTCAATATGTGACGCTAAACCATGGAATAAAAATTACCCTTGTATGTTGTTTGCATTGCTCCAATGAGTTTCTATGAGCTGGCCATCTTAATGAAATAATTTAATGCATTTTCACACTTGCTCATGGAGTTACTTGAAACGGGCATCTTCTGTTGGCCGAGATGTCGCCAGAATCCCCGGAGGGAACGTAATCTGGGAGGAATTGATGCTGTTGGGCTTTCAAAAAATATCTTATAGTTCTGGCCCCTTTTTTTCTGTTTGGGGGGAGGGATCGGTGTAGCTTTTTCCAAAAGGATAATTGGCCTGTGCTATAGAAGTAGGGGCCGATCCCTATGTGAATGTTGAAAAAGGAAAAGCAGACATGAATACAGTGTATTCAAATGTAGCCAAACAAAAAACAATCATGCATACAGCAAGCTTGTGTTTTTTTTATCATAGAATTATGTGCCGTTTTAAATCTCACATCTGTCAAATTGTGACCCTGTTTGTATGTGGTTTTTAAATATTTAAAGTGGTTGTCTTTGTGGCTTGATGGACATGTCGCTGGTACTGCCAGACTGAAATAGAATCTGAAGTACTTACAGTAATTCCACTTAATGCACAAGTCTCTGGATATGGAAGAAACAATGATGGGACGTTTTTATATATATATATATATATTTTTTTTTCCCTTGTGTACTACCAGGCAGATGCTTCACCTTGAGAACCTCACCTCTGTGACTTGCTAGTCTGATATTAATTATGCCACCAGGGGCTTGCTGGCCGTGTACAAGCAACGGGCAATTATTTATAGAATGGAATGTGTGGAGTTTTTTTTGTTATGTTTTTCCTGAGTTTTTTTTTTATATGTCTGACTTTGGAATGGGTCTTTACTGCACTAAACAAACGCTTGCCGGGGCAGGCCTTACCACGGCGAGGTTCACGTTTTGGGTTGTGATTTTTATTTTTAGTGGAAGCCCCTGTTATCAGATTTATGGCCCTGGTGGGATAAGCTTTCAAAGTGCACGTGTATAGAGGGAGAGCGTCTGAAGCAGAGAATGCCGTGTGAACCCCCATGTAACATGTTCAGGGTATTGTATGTGGGATTTGGGTACTATGTGTGTGATATGTGACCATGTTACTGGGCATTGTGGAAGGAGTGGGCCCAGCACCTATGCCTTTAATGCTGTCAGCAGGTGTATTATGGTTCCTATTGCATGATCGGATCTCTGGCATGCCATCTATAAATATGCTATTAAGTTATTTTAGGTTTGCTTGTTTCTTTTGTCTTATAATATTAACTTGTGTAATAAAAGGCCATTGAGAAGAAACCCGAAGCCTTGTCTTCCCATGAATGATTTAGCAGATGGTTGTCTGTTAGACAGGTGTTATATTGCAAACTTGGGTCCTTTTAACCCTGCCGGTAGTGCCATGAGGTATCATATCCCTCGAACATTGTAAAAATGTTAATACATACATACATTCCTGGTACTGGAGATAAAGTTAAATACACATTACCAGTGTCCTAATAATACATGGACTTTGGCAGTTTTTTTTCCTGTAACATTTGATGAAGAAAAAAACTATTTTATTTGGCATTGGTCGGGGAAAAATAAAATTACATATTTATTAGTGAGTGCACTTTGTTAATTTAGAGAAGTGCCTTTTAAATTGTGTCTTGTAAGGGGACACTCCACTGTATGCTTTAATTCATATAAATAGCAGTCTGGTCTTATTTTTATAAATAAACTTTCCTATAGAAATGTCCCTTTGCCTACTGAACACGTCTCCCTGCCCGTTATATTTTCCATGTTTGCGTTTGCATTTGCCCCCAACTCCCGGCTATTTTGCGTGTTGGTGATGCGTTCACCTGAGCACTTGTAGATGTGAGATAGTTGGCTCCAGCGCTGGCTCCGGGATCAGACAGTCTCTAACCCATACCTACCCCCCCATATGCGGAATGCATTGCCCATCGCCAATGAATTCAAGCAGCTAACTGGGGGGCAAGAAATGCTAAACCATAGTATAGGCGAGTCGGCACGCAAATAGTATTTAAATACCAGCATCCTTATACACAAGGTACGCCCCAGCCTACCCTTAAGCAACAGTAGCGATGGCAACAAACCTCTAGTCTTATCTGCTGGAGTCCTCTCGCTCCTGTATAATAGGAGCCAACTTCATACAATTCGACTGAACCATACATTAAGCCGAGTCTACAGAATTTTTACAGGACGAGCTGTTAGGTTTGGTGCTTCATAATTCGTAGTGATGTTGGGCGGGTGAAACTGCAACCCCAACATCCGATCAGTGGCAGGAATTGATAGCATGGAGGAGGGCAGCTATAGGCCCTTTGCTTTAACAAATGCACATTAAGGTACTCAGCCCACTTTAGTATGCATTCTCTGGTGGGGCTGTCAGGAACAGCCAATTGTCCTTTTAACATTTAATAGATGTTCCTTAGTCATTAATGTGAGTCTCCCTTAGATTGTGTGAGCCAGCATTGTGTTATACAGGCAGTGCTTAAAATGAATATTCGTTAAAAATGCAAACTGTTTATTAACAGACAAATATTGAAATGAATAGATTTAAAACAAAATAAGGTGGGCATTGCCTCGAAATTAACAGTTTACGGATCTGTTTTTTTTTGAGGCAGGTTTAATGGATGGTGTTACCTGCAGCTCGCTAGCTTCAATGGCATGCAGTCGCAAGCAGCAGTGTATTAAAAGTGCCGTAAAGACTGCTCAGTCGTATTAACCCTTCACTTGTCTGATAATGCAAAGACTTAAGCTCAGGAAGCTTGCTTTTGTGACTTGGCTGCTAGTGCTTAAGTAAGATGGTAAGGTGAACAGCAATTGCACTGTCTTCATAAAACCGCTACAGTATCTCCTCTTAACAGGTCCCGTCTTTAAAACAAATACCAGTGTGCACGTGCAGAAATCACTGTAGTATGGGGGGCTCTAACAACCACAATTAACTTAGTAGCCAACTTGCTATTTAATCCTGGGAAGATGGCAGGGCTCTCAAATTAGATTACAATGTCCAGGTTACAGCTTCAGTCCTATTATCTGTAGAAGGCGGCTCTCCTCGCCCTAGACGGTGTGGTGAAATACCAATATTGCTCACGTACAGTTTGAGGAATTACTGTGTGATGCTTCTGAAATACATTAAAAGGCAGCAGTAACCACCTTCCCATGCCTATTTTGTATATAAAGATTTATTCTTTAACTCAGAGAACATTTATAGCTTAGTATGCATAAAATGGTATATCAGTAGTAAGTATTAACGATGCCCAGTGTATGCCTTAAACCAGGAGGTGACAGAAGCTGCAGCGGAGGAGATCATGCCCCCGGCGCTACTGTTTGCAATGGGCTGAGACAAGAGTGTGCTCTCGCTCTCCATCAGTTCCACAGGTTGGGAAGGAATATCACAAAACTTAGGACTTGGCAGATTCTCCCAGTCGGTCCCTAAATCAGTCTCTTCGTCGCTTATATGCTCATCTCCGCTTTCATCTGTCTCACCAGGTCCACTGGGATCTACAAACTCCATGGAATCTTCCAGCTCTGCACTGACTTCGAATGGACCGGACCTGCAACCAGCATTACAAGTCTTGAATGTACAAAAAAAAGACCTTTAAATATGCATGCATGGCATGTGCCAGACACCATACTTTCCTATTTTTCTTTCTGAAATATTATGAGGCACGCATACAGGCCAGCCACCTGTTTATTACTAAATTATACATTTCTGCCCCAGAAAAAAAGACAAGTGAAATATGTTACTATATACACAATACTGCCGATTGCCACATCTAAATATAACAGCCCTTACACAGACAAAGTGGAAATGACATGAGCCGCGACACTCTTACCTGCCCAGGTTTGTACTGTCCGCACTAACCAAATACATCAGATTCCTGAGTGTATGCAGGGGATGGAGGAGATCCAAATCCACGTGCTGCAGAGGAAAGAAGTAAAGTCCTTGTCAATACCGTTCAAGCCAAGGTACCTGCTAGCAGAGGATTAGACAGGCAGTCCTACCCCATCTGGTGGTAAGTAAATTACAGCTTGCGGGGCCCAATAACCGGACCCTCCTGACGGACAAAGGGCCATTCTGCTATTGCTTGTTATGCTATAGTTTTAAATCATAAAACACACCTTTTACTAACGAGCTGAACGAGAGACATACCTGAGAAAAACAGAGATAGAGGATGTTGGAGTTCAGTTTATTCACAGAGCGGTTAAACTTCCACCTGTTTGGATTCTCGCCACAAAACTCGCTAATAAGGAAACAAAACACCCCAGAATTATATTATACCCCAATCAGATACTAGTGGAATATGACGTAAAGGTACGGTAAAGAGGCTTATAGAATCCTGACCCAGAGAACATATTTTACTATCTCCACTCTATTCAGTAATATGATTACTTAGGTACGAGTTCTTCCTCTTCAGCAATATTTTACCTGGTCCAAGAAGAGAACGCAATAAAAACACTTTTGGCTATCGCAATGTGTAGATTTAGAAAAAGAAGACTATTGGTGTTTTATAGCGTATGAGATACTCTGTAGGGAATGGGATTTTTTCAGCTGCCGTGGCCACATTCCCCAAACTAAACCAGATCAAGTTATTTACCTAGTATGAAGTTTTCTTGGAAGGTTCACGTTTAATATATGCGACAACGTGTTGACAAGCTGAGTTGCATAGCATAATGCAGCACTTATTGTATAAGCAGGATTATTGTGCTCCATATCTACACACAAGAAAAAAAAAAAACATTTTATTGGTCCACACAGAAGACCTGTGTCAAACAATGAAGATGTCAGACATTAAATAGCATTACCAGGTCCTTGCGTTGTTTTCTTTTCTTCTACCCAGTTGTAATAAGCAGAGTAGTCACCGTTATTGGGCAGAGTGATCCACGGACCAGCAATACTAATGCTGGTGTCTCCGTTGTGGTCATCACAGACCCATCGTCCTGACAGGTATGTGGTTCTCCTGGCCTCGGCCAGTTTGCTCACAGTGCTAGAGGTCATTGCGTTATCCATGTCGGATACACCATCTGCAGGATCTCTGGGTTAAAAAAAATAAAATACAAAAGTAGCGATTCATTTTAACAAAGGATAGCCCAAAACAACAAAGCTGCCATGATGTCTGAAGAGAGAGAGACTGGTAGAAGCCAACTGTTACAGACGGCTGACATATGCAAGATCTCCGTGACTTTAAACTCCATTAGGAAGTGTAAAGGGAGCGGAGTAGAGTCAATGTCAACACTCCAGGTCACATACGTGGGATTTATTTGCACTATGCCGATTTTCTAGCAATGCTGAATGGAATATACGTGCATGTATGGTCCAATTATCTACGCATCAACGGTTCATTCCAAAATACGAGCTTAAGCCGCTTCTAGGACCCTGATGTTACAGCTTTACATCAGCCCTATGAGCTTGGGAACAAGGAATCTGTATTTATACAGATTTACACAAAGTGAAACCGTCTAAAACTAGGTTACCTGGTGACATTTTTGACCTCTCCAATGGGGAAGATAACTGATGTTAGCTCCAGAATGTGCGATCTCCGTAGAGTGGCCAGCTCCCCGTGTCTACTCGTCAGCACACTTTTCCTTTTCTCCACCACATCGCTGAGTTTGCAGGTCCGTCTCTGAATTTTCTCCTTTTTCTCCTGATGCCACTGAGCTCTCCGATAAAGCTTTTGGTTTTCTTCTTTGAACTTAAGAAGCAGCTCTGAATCTTTACATTAAACAAAAAGAAATCAAATACCGTTCAATAAAACAACTCATGGTCAAGACTTGTGGCTCCAGTAGATTAGGATATGTGTATCCAACCCAAGGTTCTCTAGCTGCAGCCCAACTGTACATTATGCACTTTTTTTTTTTTTTTTTTTTAAACATGACCCCTATGCTCTGCTGGACATTTCAATGTGATATACTCAGCAGGGCGGTCTATCCCCATCCTATTTACCAAAACATTGTCCTGTTAAAAACCCTAGCGTGCCACAAGAGTGATCGCATGACTTCAATGACTGCAAATGGGTACAGTTACAGATGCTGAAGTAAAACATTTAGCCAAAACACAATGATCTCCCCCTCAACACAGATCAACTTTTTAGTAGATCTTATGAGGGCAAACTAAATATTTATTAGGGGTGATCTTTGCCCAGTTCACTGGGGTTTGTCCACTAAATGAAGTTTGTAGGAGAGTTGTAGTTTCAGCTTTTTCAATTATTCATTATGCAGGGCCAATACTGGTGAGCTTCTATAGCAGGAACTAACTTTTAGCACAACTCAATGTGTAAGGAGACTGAAGAAATATCGCTACTTCATATATACATATACAATACATTATACAGGGCAAGCCAGGCTTTACCTGCAATAAAAGCTTATTGGGGATGGCCCTTCATAATGTATACTGACATCAAGGAATTAAAAGCACAATTTAGTGAATAAATCCCAACCTGGTGCTTTCACCATAATGCTCTGTCCAACCCCTTTACCTACTCTTTGTAATCTCCTCCTTTCCATTCCATATGCTTTGCTTCAGTTGCTCAATCCTCATTTTACAAGACATTATCTTCCATTTCTGTGGTAGAAGGGACAAAAAATGTTTATTTATAAAGCACTGAGATATGGGCATTAAACAGAGTGGAGCATATGATGATGAACACTCAATCGGGGGAAGCAAGGACTGGGTTACATCCCAAGTGCTAGTAGTATCCCTTTACTGTAGGTCAGGGGTGCCCAACCTGCGTGCCCCCAGCTGCTGAAGGACTACATCTCCCATACTCCTCAGCCAGCCCATGAAAGAGCATTGTGGGAGATGTAGTCCTGAAGCAGCTGGAGGGCCACATGTTGGACACCCCTGCTGTAGGAACTAACTGATGCAAAGATTTGTAGAATGATCGTGTCAACCAATGCACGATATACCTACCAGCTTGGTACACAAACTCACAAACAGCATGAATGTCAAATTAATCGTAGGCAATAGAACGAGAGTTACGTGCGAAGCAGGAAAGAGTGTATAAACTACCCAAATATATCGAAAACCCCATATTATATATATACTGCATATAAGAAATATTTAAAAAGGACACTTACCAGCTCATCAGCAATCAACTTTCCTTCTATAGCTTTTGCAACTCTATGTTAAAATAAGAAAGAAAAAATTGTTATACAGCTTTTTGTTCCTGTTAATTGCATTCCCTCGTATACAAGGCAAATAAAGTAAAGCAGATCTATTTTATTCTTTCATCGGAAGCACTAATCACATAAAAGACAGAACATGTTAAGAAGCTCGTGTGGCTCCAACCTATTTCCGCCTACTTTTGTGTCATGTAACAAATTGTGAATGAAGCAAAATGTACTCGATGAAAGTTCTTTCTAGGAGGGGATCGGGCAGTAGGGGGAATCCTGTTTATACTGTTGGATTTAGTGTTAGATTTGGGCATAGTATGTGGAACAGCGCCGATAGGGAAAACAGGTAGACCATATCATGAAGCAAATATAGGAGTTTCTTTAAATATCATAACCAAGTCACTGCAGGCATGTAAGTGAATGTACTGCATGTCAATGTGTTTCATGTTTCGTACTGCGTGGTTCATTAAACATTTTATGAATGGTTACTTCTACCGTCTAACATACCTGGCTCGTCAAGATCAGAACACCAACTGCATCATTACTTTCTGCATCAGATTCGATTTACATTGTTTCAGACTATATTGGATTAAAGCTGGAAACTAGCCATGTGGCTTTCAGAATGCAGATGATGTTCTAATCCGGTATCCATCTTGCCCAATGTGACCCCTGTGGATACTAACATCCAGTATTCATTTGTTGTTATAATGATTTATTTGGCTCCCATGAAACACAAATGAAAACGGACGGCATGTTGCTTACTGTTTCTGGAAGTCCATCTGTGTCTCCCTCAGGTGGATTAATCTTTCCTTCTTGTCTGCAAACCTGGAACAGATCAAACCCTGGTTAGTTACACAGAGTCTCTACAGATCCAACCTTTCATCGGGCAGACATTTTTGTTGGGATAATGAGGAAGAAGTAGAAGCGGATCCACCGTTACAACCAAACAATATAGTAGCCCAAAGCTCTGGCAGTAAAAGCTCAGAAGGCTTCTCTAAACCACCAAACCGCTTACCTCTAGCGACTCTCTGACTACTGAATCCATGGCAGCGGTACGAGTCCCATATATTACAAACACACAACTAGACAGAAATGTTATCTTGAAATAGGAGAGAGAAGGCATTTGACTAAAGGTCTTCTGATATTTTTTATCCCAAGCGTTCATTTTGGCCTTGTCTTATGTGTGGCATAGCCTTATGCCTATGTCATGCACGGTTAAATCTCCTATAAGGTAGTTCCACCCATCTACCACCATCAGCGAAGTAAAACTTTAAATTCAGGCTTCCAAAAACAGCCGGCACTCCTACAAATGCTTTTGTCATGGGTATTTATACTTAGTTTCTGGAACCTAAGTAACACTGCCACACAGGCTCCTCAGCCACACAGGCTCCTCAGCCACACAGGCTCCTCAGCCACACAGGCTCCTCAGCCACACAGGCTCCTCAGCCACACATGATTCCATGACAAGGCTCGGGAAGTCATGGATGCTCATAGGGCCGTTACTGAAAGGTCTATGCGCTTGCTGATGAATAATGAAGCGAAATAAACGAGCAGTACGACCATATAACCTTCCAATTAAGGTTTCTGGAACTGTCTTTTACATGGATACCAACAGCTAACAGAAGCGCACAGGCCGTCTATTAAACTATATCACTCGGACCATAATCCAGGCCGCCATAGTCCGATTAGTGAAAGGCAGCTGCTATACTGATTGCGTATTTGAAACGTTCTATAAACTTGGAAACAGAATTCTCATTTTTCTCATAGAAAAAAGAACAGTAAGGGTTAAATAACCAATACCCAGTAGAAATAAACTAATTATTTCACATAAATTAAAAAAAAAAACTAACGTTACAGTGTCGTAATTATAGCAAAAAGTTTTTTTTAGTGGACGTCCGGATTAATGCTGGACCTGTTTTAACTAGATGTACATAGATGGAGACACTGTCGAGATCAGTGTTCTGCACTTAGTTCCAGCGCATCATAAACATAATAATATGTATGTTTAAATAAACATGTGTGTCTTTAAATAAACTCAATTGAGCCGATCATAGAACAGGACAACCCTGGGTTCAATCCCGATCCCCGCTGCAAGATGCAATGCAGAGGTTACATTACTGATCCCAGAAATCGCAGGAAATATCTTAAAATATATAATTCCGATCCATAAAATTAAGACAAGGAGTAACAGGAGACTTGGATGGGGGAGGGGGATTACAAACCTTAGTCTGCCCCAGAGGGGTATATATATTTACTCATGACATGCCAAACTCTTTATATGAAACATATTTTGTTTACATGTCTAAAGTATAAATATCATAAATACTTCACAATAGCTAAACACGTATCATTTATATAAAGGACATTTCTCAATGTTTGTTATACTAGGGAGGGAAGCAGGAAATAGTGATGTCATGGAATGAGGTCTAGCAGGATAAAAGCAACAAGGTTCTTAATCATTAACGCGCACATCACTTCCTGCCTCGGCTGGCAAAACAAACTGCCAAGAACAACAGAAACATTCAAGTGTCACCAGCCAGCCATTACAGAGTAACCACACAGACACACTTACACACACGTTGCCCGTGAGCCACACAAACACTCCGGACAGCGCAATAAGGCAAATCTGTTCTTCAAAAGGGTCTCCAGCCATCATCTGTACTTTAATGCACATATAGCGAAGAATCCCACCCACACACAGTTGTCCCTTTGCCCACTACCCGCAAATTGTCCTGATATTTGCTGGAAGTGTCTGCTGACAGCCGGTTAACGTGGTTTGACCGGAAAGCGTGAGCTTCTGTGCACCGTATGTGGACTACAGAGTGCATTGGAACATATTTTATTCTGCTGCTAGGCCTGGCACCTACACGCTAGTCAGTACAGAACATACACCATCATCCAAAAGAGGGACCCTCGCTAATGACATGGAATTAAATGGAGTGGAGCTGCACGTGTGTGAGTTATAATTAACGAGCGCCGTTCTCAGCACAGTATTAACATTTATATAGCTTATATAACAACAATTCACGCAGCGCTTCTTACAGGCCGTCCATTCAAAGGGGTGCGAGAAAACCAGAACTGACCGACTAAAAGGAACGCATACATTAAAAGGGCCTGGCTCGCAAGCTTAGGAGTATAAAGTTGGTGTGTGTGTGCGTGTCAGCGCACATGTATGTGTGTGCATGTGTGTCAGCATGCATATGCGTATGTGTTTGCGCGTGTCGTTACGTGTTTAATTTCTTTGTTTACAAATATAACAGCATGCGCACAACTAAAACAGCACTCAGATCTCAATCAGGGACACAAATCATCTTTATATCCCGACTATCTCAGTATGCAAAGACGAAATGTATATATGAATGGTATCCGGTGATCATACTAAATAATTGTTTGCTATACACCTATGAGCAAATATCCTAAACCCCCCCCCTTATTTACAAACATTCTAGCTCATTTGTTTTTGACGTCACTAACATTTGGCGATGTCCGGCACAGGCTCTGACGTCATAGCAGTGGTTACGGGTGACGAGAGGAGACGCGCGCTGAAACCCGATGCGTTTGCAGAGATTACAGAGCATCGGAGGCCCTTCGGCTGCTGCCGGACTACAAGTCCCATCAGCTGCCAGACCTCACCAGGCACGATCCCTCCTCGGATTACCTTTCAGTGTCCCGCCCGTCAAAGAAGACAAAGTCCCCGCTCTGGACGCACTTGGCGCAGGTCAGCCTGCGGCGGGTTGTGTTACACAGCGGGCACCGCTCCACGGCCACATACAGCCCCTCGGCGTCATCTACCGAATCCACTAGCTCGGTGCCCCGCCGGGGGCTCCCGTTGCCCCCGCTGACAGCTAGCTCATGCCAGGTCCGGGTTCCTTTTCCACTGGGAGACGCCATGACAGCTTCTTCTCACCGGCTGTCACGTGGGATTTTGTTTTTAAAGAAATGCACGTCGGGAAAGGGAGGCGTGGCCACACCTGCTGCTGGAGAGCGCGGGCAGCGACAGACGTGACTCCGGTAATAAGCTAAAAGGCCTGCCTCACGTTTGCCTTCAAAATGACTAAACGCGCCCCATTTCAGTCAGTAACGTCCTTCTGGGGATGTCTAGCCCCTTCCGAAGGAGAAATTAAACTTTAATAGAGGGATTTGTGGTTTGTAATAACATGAGTCATGTGTTGTCACTGAGGGCAGGATTCACGCGTAATGTGCCTACAAGTACATATTAAAATACATTATATATATATATACACATATATCCATAATGTCCCATGCTGCCAGGGGAAAGTGGACACGTTATTGCCTGTGTACGGTTGATGGGGCGGGCAATAATTCTGTGATGGCATTAACATCGCAACCATGTGGAAAGTATTTCTCACTATCAATAACAATGCCATGGCGGCAGCAGCGGTAACTCCTAGCCATTTGAAAAATGTGTATTCTTGTTTTTGTCAGCTAGAACACAAGGAGGATCAAGGCGGGGGTTAAAAGCCGCACAGCGAGGAGTGTACATGTAGGAAGCCTAAACTTTTTGGGGCCAAGGATAATGGCGCATGAACTGTATTTGGGATCTGACAACGGCCCCAGCTGCACCTCTTTCTATACATATCTACCCTAACATCCCCCCTATGCATCCCTCCTAAGGATCAATGCCTAGGGACCACGTTATACCAGTGTGCTCTGGATTCATGTGGCAGATGTCCTAACCAACAAAAATAAATGTTCCAAGGTCATACAGTAACCCAAAGCTTTTCTCACAGATTCCGTCAGTCCTCCCCAAAATGTATTTTCTATAGACACGTTATAGATTCAAAATACCCATCAATATATGTATCCATCCACTGGAAGGCAGTAACTAAATATTGTACAAAATACCCATTCAAGCATTTGTCCCTAGCTCAGGAGACCATATCCCATGCAGGGGGTTACCATTTCACATCGCACTACTGCTTACAAGTGTATTTAGTGAAGGAAACATCAGAAGGTTTTGTCTCTCATGCACACACACAAACATACGTTATATACACCACTCAGGCATCCATAGCAATACAGAACATTCCTTTTCTAATCCTGAGCTGCCACCTTCTGGGGAAACATTTAGTAACGCTTTTACTGGGTTGCATTGTTTAAAGTTACCTCTTCACATAAGTGGTGACGCATCTTCTTCTAACAGTTTCACAAAAGCTCACCCAACTCTGGAAAAGGACCTGCAATGAATTAGTTGGTTTTAGAATTTCCTAGCGAATGGCCCAAATTATACAATTTTGCTCATAGGCTGAATGGGGATTTGGAGCACGACGTGTACACGTAGATCCTAAATGTGGTGGCGATGTTTGGTAAGATAACCTTCAGGGGAGCACCTTAGAGTCCCACTGCATGGAATTCCCGCCTTCTCAGGAGGTAAGACAAGTTAAGAAACTTGAGCTGCCTACAATCACATTTCCCACGGATCCTCAACATGGTCTAAGCCTAAGGAACAGTAGAGGCAGGCAACGTTTAGCTGCTAAGTTGGACCCTGGCAAAGTTTTTTGCTTTAGAATGAATCGTATATTGTGCCGGCAACTACGTTTAGTACATAATCAAGTCCTTTGACTGTGTTTAACAGATGTACTTTATTTTATAAAATATTTATGTATATACAAAACAAAAATAAGACCAAGTCTTTCTTTTTCTTTTTTTTTTTTTAAGGGAGGGAAATTATGCTGTTTTCTTAAAACCTTTAAGAATAGGATATATGTTTTCGAAAGCTTCGTAAATTTCAGACCGTTCTTTAGCACCTACAAGAGAAAATACAACTTTAAAATATGAACAGAACAACCGTTTACAAATAAAAATAATTATGCTCCCTTACTCTTTTTATATGTAATGGTTTTTTAGGTGGAAAAACCAGGAAAAATACTTAATTTTGTTCACATAAATTTAAAAAAAAAAAATATATATATATATATATATATATATATATATATATAACCACCACAAGTAGCACATCCAATACCACAAGTGTCTTTAAAAGTTTGGTACGGCAGAACCAGGTCCTTAAAGACCATTTTTTGGTGGGAAGGGTGGGCTGTGCATCTGTACATCCCAGTGTATTTGTTTGGAATCTACAATTAAATTTCAGGGATTTCACGCATATCAAAATATATGCATTTATGTCCCCCCTGAAGACAAACAGTTTAATGAATTGCCTAATAATTTCCTTGGTAGGCATAGTTTATATATAGTTCACAGTCCATATATAAATATATATCTACATGTCCTCTAATTAACATCAGAGATAAATGCACTTTACCGGTCAATACGACTTTTCCAGAGACAAATATAAGTAGCACGATCCTTGGTTTCACCATCCTATATATGAGGCCTGGGAACAGTTCTGGTTCATAACTGTTTGAAGAGAGAGGACAGTGTGAAGTGCCACTATAGCGCTATACATTTTCAGACAACCCAAAAGTATTAATGTACATTGCCCCATGCAGTCTCAAATAGTAGATGTTTACACTTTCAAAACTCCAAACGCAGCATTAGAAACAATTTGTGCCAAAAATGTGCCTCATTCGTATTGTTTCTGGCTGGAGGGCCCCTTTAATCTTTTACCTAAACAGAAAAGCAATTCTTTTCGATTATTATTCAAGGGAAATAACATTCACCTGCTAAACTGTTGATGAGTTAATACCAGGCCCTCAAGCCTGATTGGGAACCTCACATCACAGCTCCCCACCATATTCTGGATTTTGAAGTCAAGGAATTTTGCCGGGAAGCCAAGTTTCTGTACGACCCGTGCATATTTTCTTGCTGCCAGCCGTGACTGTTCTTCACTAAAGTATAGTCATAAAAGCAATATATAGAGAGATAGTATGAATACACAGTGTATGGGATTATAAGCACTTTGGACAAGGTTGCCCCTGTCAATGTAAGTATAGCTTTATGAAAAAGTTATTACCATCATTCCCTCAGCAGACTTTAGCTGTCTAATGCTCTAAATTAAAAAAAAAATAACTGGATGGCTCAGAATCCTCCAGCACTTTAAACACAAGGTTTAGGTGGCTCTTTTTCTTCCAGACAGAGACATCTCTGGGGACATATGAAATCAGGATCATCCAGGACAAGTCAAGCCTTACAAACCATACCAGTCAAAACGACATCATTAGGGACATTTCCTCCCTGGATATTCATATTTTTCTAGGAGTTCAATGTTTGAGTGTGTATTTTAGCATGCGTGTGAACATGACTGTGTATTAGCATGAATATGCATGTGTGTTTGAAGGTGTGTGTCAATGTACGTATGTTTGTAGCATAAGTGTGTGTTAATCTGAGTGTGTAAAATGTGCACCAGTGTGTATGTTACAGGGAGGGGACAAGGGGCCATTTGCCTTTGCCTGACCGCTGGGCCAAAACGTGTCAGCCCTCCCCTGGGCCCCAACTGCCCCTCTCCATATGTATGATGTGATCGGAGCAGCAAAGCCTCTACATATGCCTAGCATCACCATTGCCTCGCTCCTATCTGGAGCTGAAAAGGGAGTAGTCCTGTTTAGGCTACAAAGTTCTCAAGTATGAGTGTTCTGCACTATAAAGGACACAATATGGTGGCAGAGTATGTGGTGGAAGCATCCATGATGATGATGATGATGATGTGAAGCAGCGGTGCATCAGTGGCTACATGTTTATCCAAAACTAACTACTTACCTTTTTGCCCCTGTGCACACCATCTTTCCGGAGCTGAAAATGAGCGCTGTTGTTCTCGGTTCTCTGATTCTCATTATTACTGCAGCAAACCTCTATAGAAAGTGTGAAATACAGCTCACCATCATCATTTAAATGTCACACGGTTTTGTGTGTGTCAAGTTAAAAATAATAAAGCATATACCAAGAAATCTCACCTTTGGATTATATTCTGCATTTCTAGCATGCAATGCAATTTTCTTCAAATCGAGCTTACAAGCCAAATTTACAGTAGACACAATATTTCTAAAAGGAAGAACATTAAAAACAATGGACAGGCTGAGTAGACCTTTACTGTATACCCCACCCAGGGTGGCTGGTGACGGGTCTGGCAGAAAGTGTTGTGTGCAAAAAGTAGTCTAAGCAAATTGTTTAAGATTTGGCCTACATAATAGGTTTTGTAGGCAGGGTATAGCACTGCTGGCATTATATCTACATCACTAAGATTTTCACAGATTTTTAAAATATTATATTATAAAATATTAAATAAAGGACACCATTTGAGCATGATGCTATATTCAGGTGATCCTCAGTCCCATTTTGCCATTCACAAGTTTTTGTTTTTTTTTATTTCGAAATGGTCAATTTAGTCATTGTCATAAGAAGGCAATATCTTGGACAACTTCTGATATAGATACTCACTGCAACTGAGGGACTATGCCAGAGATTTCCGCTACTGGGGTCACTGGTGTCATTGGAGTCATAGGTGTGATTGGCATTGGACACAAACCGGAGGCATCCTGAGAATTGTCTCTGCATTCTGATGGGGTGCAAGGCTGAGATAGACCAGATTCGTTTAGGCAAATTCCACTGTCTGCCTCTCTAGACTGAGTTGGGTATTGCTGTCCATGTATCTCACTCCTGTCTTCAGTGTCTTGATTGAGGTCATCAGGCAGAAAGCTGAGGTCTACAGATGAAAAGTCTGTGGAAAGCTCTTTAGACTGGTCAAGAGGACACGTATAGGACGTTCCATGCATAGGCGGCACATTTAGATCATCATATGCCGTCATAGGGGTGTATATATTAGGTGTGGATGAAAGGACATCCTAAAAATTAAAAAGCAGTTAAAAAAAAGAAAAACTAAAATATATTGACATGTGTAAGACAAATGAACACATCACATTGGCTTTACTGCGGGGCACATGTATAAACTGCACATCACAAAGCTATAACATAATAATTAAGATTCTGTATCAGCCAATACTTTGTCAACAGAAATGCAATGGCAGGAGAGGCAGAGGGGCCCCAATGAACACTGTTCTGCTAAATCAGACGTACTTCGCCTGGAGTGTCTGTGCCACGAGAAACACTGCCTCCATTCACTAGGACGCCACCTGGGTAGGGAGCTTTGTCTTTCGCCAATTCATTGTTCTACGGTCTATAATCCCCATTGCTTACTAACATGTGGTAATACCAAACATGTCTTACAACATTCATATACAATAATGCCAACCCTATGGTTTCTGGTAGCAGAACATCACACTAGCCTGGCACCCTTGGCGGCTTATACAGCAGGGCCAAGGACATCTTAGAATGTCCACACAATGTAAGTTTGCATCACAATTCTGTACACAGAAAGTTTATAGCGCACAAAAAAGGCATGTATTGCTCATATTTGTATTGTCTACTCAGGTTTTTGCAAATCAATCTATTACTAAAGGGGGGATCTACTGTCGCTGATGGCCTCACTAAGGAAGAATAGTACTGTGTAAGAACTTTCTAATGTAATCTTAATTTTGGGTATTTGTTTTCTTTAAATTAACAGTTTCCCATAGTTTTAACTGTATTCTCCATATACTTGGAGGACATAGGTGTAAACTTCCTTTGTATCGCATAAGGGATGCTGGAGAGAGCGACAGCGATTAATGAATGCGCACAATAATGCATACATAATGTATTATTGATTCATGGTCTATCCTCTAGGCGGCACAAAGCAGGGAGGGAAAGCGTTGTGTGTACAGTTTGTACAATAGTTGTTCACTAGAGGGCAATTGAGATGCTGTGTGTGTAATTTTTACTTATGTTTTAAAAAAGGAGCATTTTTGCCTGCACCATGTTTTGAATAGCATATGGGTCAGCACATAAATGCACAGCATTCCTATAGTACTAAGGTGGAAAATGGTCCATAAAGCAAGTGGTTCATTAAAGCAAGAGTTTGCAGAAGAGCTGCAGTTTCAGCTCACCGAGATTACTATGCATTATGAAGGACAGACCCCCCACGAGCTTCTCCTGCAAAAGGTGCGTGTTGGCCCTGTATAATGCCTATTTAAGTCAGTTATAATTCTTAAAATGTAAATTTAATAGACCTGTGCATTTAATTTGTAGGAATCTACCAAAATGGGGAGGGGTCCCCAACGAACAAACAAAAACAAAGCAAAGCGCTCAGAATTTTCATCTATATTTCCTTTTTTTTCCCGCTCACCCTCATTCATACTCTCGTTCTCTTTCACACTTTCACATGTGGACATGGCCTTCCACAGTCCAAGCCTGATATGCTTTGCATACTAAGTTCAACATGATAAACACAGTAAACTGGCATAGTCCACAGTGATATTAAACACTAAAAACAAGCCCACTCATAGGAGTCTCTACAGATGGGAAAGGGAGGGCAGTTGCCCCCCACCAGGCTATTCTTTTTCCCCTTCCCCAGGTGTTCTAATGCAGGGCAAAAGGGACAGCTGCCCTGGGCCCGTCATTCCTGGGGGCCATAGCAGCTGCTCCTTGAGCCTGCAACAACCACGGTTGTGGGGGTCTCAACTACAGCTGAGCCCTCCAACCCCTGTGATCACTTCCACACAGGCCTTCAGCTAACCTCTGTGTTGCTCACACGCTGCCTGAGCTATGTCTTTTATACCGCCCAATGGAAGCAGGAACCCAGCAAAGTCACGTTACATGACTCTGCTGTGTTCCTACTTCCCATGGGCGGTGAAAGAGACGTTGCTTACACAGTGCATGGGCAGCACAGAAAATAAAGGGGTATGCGTAAATAAGTATGCATGAATGAAGAGTATGTATAAGTGTGTGATAGCATGGATATGGATGTGTAAGTGGGGGCAAAGATGGCACAGTTTGGCTGTTTTGGGGAAAAGATGTGTGCCAGGGCTGGCCTTTGGGGTGTGCGACCTGTGAGTTTCATCTGCATTTTAGGGTTTTCATGCATTATTTATTTGATCTATACCTTCCTGTAATGCTATGTTTCATTTATTTATTTAACCTATACCAGCAAATACAGGGTTTGTATGTCTTATTCTGCTGATCTATACCCACAATGCTGTGTTTCTATGTGTTTGTTTGATCTATACTGGAACTACATGAGGGAGGAAAAGAGGTGTAGCACAGTTGTGAACAGAGCCAGTTTTAGGTGTTCAAGCAACCTGTGCGTGCCACCCCCGTAGGTGGAGGGTACAAAGTGTCTCTGGTAATGATGGGGGTGGCACGCACAGGGTCTCTGTTCACGACCCGCACGTCGGTTTTCGGGTCACTTGCCAGACCCGCACCATTTGTTTGCTATGGGATCATAGCATGTGTGGCATGAGGACATCTAATGCATAATCACATTAGGGTCAGAAGGAGGGAGGACTGCATTGACTGCGACAGTCTGCTTCTAATCTGTAGAGTCAATGCGACAGGTACTTTTGTTGTTTGTGGGGTTCTTTTGGTGTTGGGTCAAAGTTTTGACTGTGCCCCCCTATATATTGTTCCTAGAGTCGCCACTGAATCCACTTAAAAACAGAATTGCATGAGTTTTTTTTTGTTTGTTTTTTATTATACAGTCAATGTAGCGCATCAGTGATGATTTTTTCTGATCTGTTTTCATCACAAGCTGTATGAACATCCATGAACCAAGAAGTCTTCTTTTCCTGGACGTTATGAGAGTCATGCTATTTACAGTATATCAGGCCCGGACTGGACCGCACCGCACCAAACAGCTCCAGTGATTTAAACCGTATGAAAGAATTAGACAGCATTATAGCGCTTGAAACTTTAAGATCACACAATGCAGCAGACAGAACTCCCATAAAAGGGTGGAGCCTCTGGACACACCCTTTCCCCCAAGTGGAGGAATGGGGTAGATGATGTGCCCTGAGGCTCCGCCCTTATGCCCGAAGTTCACTGGGAGACCAGAATAATAAAGAAAGAAGTGTTTCTGCATCTCTGTTTCTCCAGGAATCTAACTATTATTCTGGCTTCTCTTTGGACTTCTGCAAAAGGCTGGAGCCACAAGGGAACAGCCTCTCCCCTTTTTCTGGAAGTTCACCTGGAGGCCAAGTCCGGTTGCCCACAGAGTACAGGAAGAAGAAAGAAGTCTTTTAAAGTAGCGAAGGAAGGCAGAAGAAAGAAGATGTCAGAGAAGAAGGGGAGCCGTGCAGCAAGGAGACAGGGACATGGAAAAGGTCAGCCAAGATGATAGGGAGACATACAGAGTGTGAGGGCGAGTGACAACAAATTTCATTTCTGAATGTACAAAGCCCTCCAATTTTCGTCCAAACCGGAAAGGCAGGAAACAAAAAATGGGTCCACCCGTCATGGTGTCATACCCTCACGAAGGAAGAATACTTATTAAAGCACTCCAATACTCTGAGAATGGTCCTCAAAAAAAAAAATATTAATGTGTCTTGAATTTTAAAAAAAAAATCCCAACAGGCATAGGTTTTATGTTTTATTTTGGAAGTTACATGTCCGAAATGTTCAAATTTTATTTTGTGAGGCCCGTGTCTCATTTGGGACTGTTTAGCAGCCCGCCAGCGTAAAGTACCCCCACAAAAGTATATATTGGAGAGAAGACAAGCCAGGATACTTCACTAGGAGCATTTGGACACTTACACAACCATTTGGTCTCCCATCTCTGGCAAAGGGAGCCATAGCATTAATATAGGGTTAAATGGTAATACACTATACAAATACAGTTTAGATAAAGCAAAAACATTTTCACAAGTATGCCAGCCATTTGCTTTTCTTGTGCACCCGCTTTTGTGGGTGCCACAACTCCCATCGGGATTTATTGATTTTATTTGCAGATTTGTATGTGACGGGAGAGTGGCTGGCTGTGGCATAATGTCTGATCCCTGCATAATAGCAGGGATCAGAAAGGTTTTTTTTTGTTTTTTTTTGTTTTTTTTTTTAATGTGCCAGCCAGCTGATCTATTGTTAGTTGGCACTTTTATTTTTTTCCTTTCGCTATGAATTATACAGAGCGCCTGCATATAACCGCTCCCATTCTATCAGTCGCAGGCAGCGATGTTACCAGCAGGGTTTTTACTATAAACCAAGTATAACATAATTCTGTAACATTTAGGAGAATTGAGAAATTGGCCAGGGATATAATGCCATCATTTTTATGGCATTATATAAAGTTTATCACATATAAGCAGCTTTTAGGGGACACTTCAAAAGAAAAAAAAAAAGATCCAGGTGGCTTGTTTGATCACCTACGGTCTCTTTAATTACAATAAAATGGTATTTATGCATCACTGCCAACTACTGAAGAAAAATGCACGGTATTTAATAAAACACCTTCCTTAAATTTGGAAGCACATGATGTACATATACGTGTGTATGAGATACCAGTGTATCGTCTGATATCTATATTCATCTATATTCCAGCACTAACTTGCACCAGGATTTACACAAATCTTTTTTTACCCTGATTCAGAAAACAAGCCGGAGTAACCAGAACTAACCAGGGCCCCTGACCCATGCATCTAGCACCCCTTTGCTCTATACATACACGCTTCATGTGCCCTCAGTTACAGGAGGGTATAGGGGACCCTGGAATATAAACATGAGGTTACCTCAACTTCACATTGATCTAAGTATCTCTCCAGAGAGGATTCACCATCCATGTTGGGTGTTTTCCAAACTCCAGTAGAAGTTTCTGGCACTGAGTTAATTACCCACAATACATCACTTTAGCCAAGAACTCAAAGAGCCAAGGCTTGCTGCCCCCTTTCCACCATTAACTCCTGGTTCCAGACACATGATGTTACCCCATAGCTCCAAATGGTCAAAGAGGGATACCTATGTTTCAGGGGGTGTGGCTAGGGGTGGGGCTTTGCACAATTATATTTGTAGCCAGTAAGGCCGTTAGACGAAGAATTAATTTTATACACACAATTTAATTTATAAACACATTTCCTGCTATTTGTAACCACATTGTTGTAACTTTTAGGGCTGTGGAATCGTGGGATACACTCACACCCAACAAACATTTTTAGACGATAGAAATGATGGGCATTGGGGAGGAAAAATTGAGTTTCCGTTTAGGGACACTTGGGAGGCATGCTGCTCTAAAATCACATATGCTGTCTCCTAAAAGTTACAAGATTTCATGATCGATCCGTCATGGACACGTTTCTCTTAAGTGGCCCTGTTCATGGTTGAAATATGAACAGTCTCCCCATAAATGATGCTTGAAAATGTAATTTGTGCAAAATGTTACTTTTTCTTCATATGATCAGTCTTCAAAACTGATGAAAACATACATTTTGTTAATCATAAAAGTAAAGCCGCTGCATGTTGCCTCTAGGCTGCGACATCACATCCGCAGGTGTCCAAAATACAAAGTAACTCTGAGGGCAACAGAATCTTCCAGCTGATACATAGTTGATCAAAGTAACATGTTTTAATTAGAAATTTAACATAATCAAGCAATCCCAGAGTAAACTTACTGAGCAACAACACTTTACAAATAATGTCGAATTTGCTTTAATTTAGGCACAAATGCTATAATACCAACATTATTTTCAAAAATACAGAAAAATCCTGTTTCTCACTTTGTTTTCTTAATAACCTCTTTAAGCATTGTGGAGCTCCCGTGCAAACATTTAACTGGTGTTTTATATGGAAAACTGCAATAAATTTAACCCTCTGATGGCTTTCAGATGTTTTTTTCTCTTTGATTACAATTCACTTCTACGCCAAAGCCAATCAGGAAGCATATCTATGTAAACTGTGCCAAATGGCAGAATTATTCCGTGATACCCAGACTCCATCCTAAATTTAGGATATCTCTGCTCAAGACTATTAATCCAAACAATTAGCCAATCATTGCCACACCTGTGTCCAAGTAATGGCATAGATGTTGCATTGTGTTGTTGGCAATGAAAGCCCTGACACTTTAAAGCGAGACTCCAGCCTCTAAAAAAAGACTCCTCTGGTCATGCGCAGAAAGCACCTTCATTGATTCTATTGATCAGTGGCACAAAACAGGACAAAAAGTCCTTTTTTCCTCAAAGTAACAGATTTTATTTTTATGGGTTGAAGAAAGGACTCTTGATAAAGGGGTAAAATGTGTGTATTATACCTGAGATTTTATGGTACAAACAGTACAGATTAGCACTATAATAAATAATTATACACAATGTGTGTCATCCACAATGATCGCTGTCTATACTTGGTGATCATCATCAGCGCTTTCTGGAATGCTTTCAATTTGGCTTCCCAGCAATGCCATACAGACATGGATCACAAGGGATGCAGACGGCGGGGGGCTCCTCATAATCTCCTGTTCCTGGTGGTCTAGTAGGTAAGGTGGGCACCCGCACACATCTCTTCTTCTGTTGTATGATGGGCCTCCTGCTTATAGATGCCATAGGATCCTGGCATTTGCACCAACAGGGATAATTCCGTGAAGGCAATGGTGTAGATCTTCCTGCTCCCTCCTAGGGCACCTGGGGCAGATCGACCCTAGACTACCTGCCATGCATGAGAATATAGTTCTACAAGTTGTAACTTGGTTCCTTGCTATTAAGTTCCTGCTTGGGTTTTATTAATCTGTTTCGAGTGCCAGTTTATTCTGTCTGCATAAACCCACAGCAAAAAATGCTATGGCTGTACAGCTTGATCTTTGGCTTTTGCCAAAAGAAAGAGGGAGAACAGGTAGGAAATATTGTTTGAGGAGCAGGAGCATAAAAAGACCATTGGGGAGAAACCATGAAAGGCAGAAAGGGCATAGAGGGGGTAAGAAAATAGAGTGGGGAGGAGGGCTTGGAGTTCTAAGCATGCTAAAGTATGGACTACCAGTCCCAGTAGGCTAATCCATATGGCCCTTTATATGTTCTCTAATGTCAAACTAAAGAAAAAAAATATGTAGGCAAATGAGAAACCCCTCTGGCTAAATACAGCAAGTTATTTCATGCTGGAATGCTCTAATTTCCAGGTGTGAATAGTGAGAGGCTAATGAAAGAACTGATTTCATAAAAAAAGAAAGCTAATTAATGGGTTTTCAATCCCCATGTAATTAAAAAGTTCATATTAACATACTTGTTCAAACCATACACATTATGCAGTTATAAGACTGCTAGAAACTGGGAATGGGTAAGATTCCCGCTGACTCCATTTCTACCACCAGTATAAATCCATGAATGTTTTTATAAAAAATGTATACAGCAAAGTGGAACTCACACCATTTTTATCACTAGTATCAGATTAAAATTTTGTTTCTAGTCTTAAGGACATTATTAGCCGTTAGTATGTGTATTCTGTTATCTCAGACGAGTCCACTAGACAAACACCCTGACTCCTTATCATAATGTCCGTGGTAAACAATAGAACGACTCAGTCTTAATCGCATAGCTTAACACTCTGACTAATGAACGTCAATGTAGGAACAGACTTTGCCAGAAAGAGTCAGCTCGGTGTGGTGGTTGAGCAGAGAAAGTCACCCAAAATATCACATGACTGACAACAATGGCTGCCTCCATGTCTGCAGTCAGAGTAAGTTTATTGGAACAAGATGAGCTAAGACCAGGTTTTTGTCAATGTCGACCTACGTTACTGTATTTTAATTTCCAGGAGGAAAATATTTTTCCATGGGACTTTCCTGTAGTTCCTTTAATATTATTTTCTATGATCTATCCAGTATTTTTGGGGACATTGAATGGGTACTATTGAATGCTGTATACTGTGGTCTTTGCTGTCGGCTGCTCTCTCTGTGAATGAAGCTTTCTGATCTGCTGTCCTCTGCGTCACTCAGCACTCTCATATTAGGATATGACTCCTCAGGCCACCTGTTGTTGGATGTTCCTGCAGTGTTAGTCTTTACGCATGTTATTCATATCTCCGTCTTTACTCGTTGGGAGCCAAATAGTGTGTTCACGTACATGGTAGGATAAAGACCAGTTTAGACGGTGTTATTTTTAATGTCTTTACTGCATTTATTGCTAAAGTATGACCTCCCCAGTTGCTTTAAGTCTTGCTTTCATTATTGACGACAGGTTACCAAAGACATAGCATTAAACAGAAAATTCCATGGACGTTTTTTATTCCTTAGTGCTTTGTTCAATTACAAAATGAGACTTGTCCTTTTTCTCCTTCCTTGTCTGCCTTTACTAAAAGCAGGAAGTGTACTTAAGTACACTTCCTGCTCATATGATGTAGTTCTCCTGTCGATTTCAATGGGAGCCACGCTACAATCAAAAGTAAACGGAGGAACCACTCGCATGCTAGCTGAACACAGCATAAGCACTATTGGCTGCTGCTGCTCTAATTGCTTTGAAAGGGAGCTCCATCAACTTCAAGAGTAGTTCTACCGTGTGTACTTAAGTACATTTCCTGCTGCAGTAAATATCTTGATTTGTCTAGCGAGTGGCAGGGGGAATATGGCAAAAATCCAATTTCTGACTCCAATAGCTATATGGGCAGAGGCGCAGATGGCGGCAGAGGCGCAGATGTCTGGCTCACTCAATACTATACCGTAAGTAACAAAGGGACCATGGAGGGAAGAGCTGATTTGGGAACCAAATGCTCCACCTCCCGCGGCAGCAATGCTATAAAGGCTTTAAGCTAATAAGCCACAGACACATGTAAGAAAATACCTGGGTTCTTCCTGCACTTCTGTCATCTTCTCTTGTGAATCTCTGGTGTGCAGACCATCTGCCTGTTTTCAGTTCTTTTAAGAACAAAAGATGCGCAATTCACTACCTACAAGGTTTGTCCAATAGATACTATAACATATAGGCTGGATGATGTTTAGTAAAGAAGACAATACAGGGAAATGATTGTATTTAAGGGCATGATTAGTTAAAATGTGTTGATGAGATATCAGATTTTGGATTCAAGAAGGAACGTTTCCCCTTTTTGAGGCACGGATGGAAATGGCTTCAAAGTGTGTGGTGGGGATTCACCTGCTTCTGGATCAACACGAGAGCTGAACTTGCTGGACTTGGGTCTTTTTCACAACCTAAATTACTGTTACTGTGTTGTAGGAGCTATATATTAGTATATAACATATACTAATTCTACAGCCCAGTGGCACAGTGATGTGTATAAACAGCAGAAGACGTGTTTATAAACAGAATTGTATAATAAGAATACATTATTCTTCTAAATACCCTGATCAACTAAAATAAATAGTTCCCAATGGGTCAGAGTCATAAAAAAAAACCAGATAAAAAGGTTTCTGTAAAACCCTGCCCCAGCTAGTAAGATATATATATATGATGCTTCAGTGCAGGTAATGGAGCTATGTGTACATTCTTTCTTTCTATAACACAATATGCTTTGGGATTGGTAACACTTTGATGGGGGATTCGGTGCCATCACCACCATTGGTTTCTAGGAGCTGCTTTCACACACAGAGCGTTTTTTTGTAACAGGAGTCGGCAGGACGCGTCTGGCCATCTTATTTTAGGCCATCGCTCGGTATTGCATAATTGGCAAGGCCCTTCCTAAAAGCAGCTCAGACGTTAACCCTGGAACGATCCTGCTCAATAGCAGCACTGCATACCTAAAAGTCCCAATGTAGCTGAGGGTCAATCCTGACGGTGAGATATATTCCGTTAGGGACAGTCGGCACATACCTAGGGAAAGTGGCCTACCACCGACTAGATTGTAAGCTCGCAAGAGCAGGGCCATCTTCTGCTTTTGTATCAGTTTATTATTTTGTATGACGTTAAATTATTCCACCGATTGTTACAGCGCTACGGAATATGCTGGTGCCATATAGATACATGTAATGTAATGTGGCCTATTCGGGCCTAGGCTGATAGCTCTGTAATGCCTCTGCTTACTCACTGATCTCTCCAAATGGCCAATTGTGCTGGCAGAGCCCTCCATATTTTTCTTCCTTGCCGCACTTCCTTTATAAGTGGGGTGTTGGTGTATGATGTCATATCCTGACATCCAGTAGAACGGACAGTGGCGTGGAGGGGCAACCTGTGGGGCTGTTACAGGGTAGTGTAGCCTGGTGCTTAGCAAGGTCACATGACCATGCATTCGAAGAGCGGTAGACAGTGTGTACGCATGCATGCCTGGGGGCACTCATTGGCTTGAAATCTGTAATGGATTGCGGGTGATCGTGTCAGTTTCCCACAGCTGCACATACATTGTGCCACTGATATAGTTTGTCTTCTATAATAGCTATATTGTAATAAAATACATGTATGCAATAAGAAAGTATATAACATTTATATGTCAAATTACCTCAAATCTACGTGACACAGGTGTAACTGTAATATTCAAAATGTCGGTAATTCGAGACTATAAAATATCCCTTTAACATCATCCATCCATCTATCCCTCTATCTATTTCCTTCTATCAATCCATTCATCCATATCTATCTATCTCTCTCTCTCTCTTTCTTCTTTGGGGGTCTCCATAACATTGCGTCGGCGGGGGGGGGGGGCAGAGGAGGCCATGCACCCCTACATCATGTGCCCCCCAAATGAAGTGAGAATGGGGGAGAGGGGGGTAGATAGTGAGAAGGCGGGAGAGGGATAGATAGTGAGACAAAGGGGGAGAGAGGTAGATAGTGAGAAAAGGTGGGACAGGGTAGAAAGTAAAAAAGGAGGGTAGAAAGAATATAGAAATAAATAATGAGTGAGAGACGGAATGAATGAATGCGTGGATGCATTGTGTGAATGAATTACCGTATTTGCTCGATTATAAGACGAGGTTTTTTTCAGAGCAAATGCTCTGAAAAATACCCCTCGTCTTCTAATCGGGGTCGTCTTCTAATCAGACCTCAAATAGAGGTCTGATTAGGAGACTAAGATCCAGATCCCCCGCACCGCTGCAGGGGACCTGGATCCTCCTGTCTCACCCGACCCCCCCCCCATACACACACTTACCGGTGCTTCCTGCTTTGTTGCCGGGGCAGCGGGTTGACGTCTACGCGATGCGCGTAGACAACGTCCGCTGCAGCCGGAAGGAGGTGTGGCTAGCAGCGGGGGTTGTCTGCGTCCGTCGCATAGACCTTCCCCGACTGTCAGAGTCGGGGAAAGTATACGCGACGGACGCATACAAACCCCCGCTGCTAGCCACACCTCCTTCCGGCTGCAGCAGAAGGCGACGTCAACCCGCTGCCCCGGCTGGAAGCACCGGTAAGAGAGGGGGGAGAGCGGGGGAAGGGGGGTGAGAGAGAGAGGGGGGGGTGAGAGAGAGAGGGGGGGGGTGAGAGAGAGAGGGGGGGGTGAGAGAGAGAGGGGGGGTGAGAGAGAGAGAGAGAGAGAGAGAGAGGAGAGAGGAGAGAGAGAGAGAGAGAGAGAGAGAGAGAGAGTGTGTTAGTTAAATGGGGTTATAGGGTGTGTGTGTGTTAAATGGGGGCATAGGGCATTTCTGGAGTGGCGTTAAGGGGGCATTTAATAGAGCACTCTGCCTCCTGAAATGCCTTATACCTCCCTATATGCCACTCTGCCCCATAATATGCCTTTTAACCCCCTAAATGGCAGAGTGGCATATAGGGGTATAAGGCATTTCTGGAGGCAGAGTGCTCTATACAATGCCTTTTAACTCCCTTAATGCCACTCTGCCTCCTGAAATGCCTTATACCTCCCTATGTGCCACTCTGCCCCATAATATGCATTTTAACCCCCTAAATGCCAGAATGGGATATAGGGGTATAAGGCATTTCTGGAGGCAGAGTGGCACATAGGGGGTCAAAAGGCATACCATGGGGCACAGTGGCATATAGAGGGTTAAGAGGCATATCATGGGCCACAGTGCCATATTGGAGTGGCAAGCCTGGGGGCAGATGTGCGTAACTGGGGGACAGTTTGGAAAATACAAGAAATAAAAACAAAAGAAATCTTTTTCTCAATCATAGCTTTTATTAAAAAAAAGAGTTTACATGAATTAACATTTACTGGTAAAACTTTTTTCCTTTGGGGTCGTCTTATATTCAGGCTTTTTCTTTTTTTCCTAAGTTAATATTCAGATTTTGGGGGGTCGTCTTATAATCAGGGTCGTCTTATAATCGAGCAAATACGGTAATGTGTGAATGGGTGAGAGAATAAAAGAATGTGTGGGTGAATTGTGTGAATGAGTGAGTATGAATGTGTGGATGAATTGTGTGAATCAGTGAGAGAATTAATTAATTCATGTATGGATGAATTGTGTGAATGAGTGATAGTATGAATGAATTAATGTGTGGATAAATTGTGTGAATGAGTGAGAGTATGTATTAACGTGTGGATGAATTGTGTGAATGAGAGAAAATTAATGAATTTGTGAAAATGCATTCATGAATATGTGTAAATAATTTGTGTGAATGAATTCTGTGAATGAAAGTGTAAATTAGTGAGTGACTATAAACGTGTTTGTGTGTATCATAGATGTATCATTGATTTGTGAAGGCAAAGATGGCACAAGCAGGGTGTTTATGGGACAAAGGTGGCACAGGGCGGGCTGTTTGGGGTCAAAGATGTCGTACGCTGGGCTTTTTGGGGACAAAGTTGACTCGTGCTGGGCTGTTTGGGGACAAAGATGGCATGTCCTATGTGTGTGATTTGGGTGCTGGTCAGGTTCTATGTGGGCAGTGTGGACGCCAAGGCTGGCCTTTGGGGTGTGCAACCTGTGAGCTATGCCTGTAATTTAGGTTTTTTTATCTATACCTTTTAATGCTTAGTTTTTCCTGTGAATTCCAGTTGATCTATACCTGCAAAGCTGGGTTTTTATGTTATTCTGTTGATCTATACCTGCTATGCTATGTTTCCATACATTATTCATGTATACCTGCAAATAAAAGGTTTGTATGTCTTATTCAGTTGATCAATACCTGCAGTGCCGTTTCTATGTGTTTATTTGATCTATACCTTCAGTGCTGAGTTTACATGTGATTTGCAGTTGATCTATACCTACAATGCTGGGTTTGTGTGTTTTGTTCATCTAGACTTGCAATGCTTGTTTCCATACGTTATTTATGTATACCTGCAAATATAGGGTTTTTATGTCTTATTCATTTGATCTATACATGCACGTGCTGTTTACATGAGTTCATATGATATATACCTGAACTACAGGGAGTAAAGAGTGGTATGGCTTAGTGAATGAGGAGACAAAGGGACTCTGGGGATGATTACGGGGGAGAGGACCTCTCAATGTCATGGTAGGGTCAGAAAGACTCTCACAGTCTTCCCCTAGTCTATGGTCAATGTGTCAGATATTTTCTGGTGTGGTAGCGGAGGGAGTGATTACATGCTAGAGGGTGTGAAGCGGGGCCCAAAGAAATGCTTTCCTGGGGTCCAATATTTTCAATATAAAATATATTAGCAGCAGGGTCTAATATTTATATATATCTGCAGCAGGGACTAATATTAAAGAATGAAAAATAACTACCAGTTTAGCTGTTATTTTGAAATCATATTTCAATCACGGTCTTTAATTCAAAGAGATAAGTACATATTATGTAGTTAAAAATGCATGTCTAATGCATATACCGTATTTGCTCAATTATAAGACGACCCCCCAAAATTTGAATATTAATTTAGGAAAAAAAGAAAAAGCCTGAATATAAGACTACCCTATACATATAAACATGTAAACTATTTTTTTTCATATTAAATAAAAACTGTGATTGAGAAAAATGCATTTTTTGTTTTTATTTCCTTTCAGTTGCCAACCTGACCCCCAGTTATGCACATCTGCTCCCCAGATATGCCTTATACCCCCCTATATGCCACTCCACTTCCCTGATATGCCACTCTGTTCCCCTCATATGCCTTATACCCCTTATATGTCACTCTGCCCCCTGATATGCCTTATCCCCGCTACATGTGCCTCACGACTTACCGATGCATCCATTGACTTGACCCCGCGCTCCAGACTACCTGGTGTCAAGTGGAGGCAGCCGGTAAACGTCTGCGTGATGCGTGCAGACAACCTCCTCTGCTATTAGGGACTTCCAAGACTGAGCACCATAAGGTCACATCACGCCGGTGCTCCGCGACAGAAGCCCTGAAGGAAGTATCAGGTAGCGGCAGAGGTTGTCTGCGCGCTGACAACCTCCGCTGCTGTCGGCTGGTACGAGCGCCGGGGCTTTTATGATGGAGCAGCGGAAGGTCATGTGACGCCGGTGCTCCGTCATAGAAGCCGGGGCAGAAGTGCCGCCAGCAGGGGAAGTTGTCTGCATGCAGACGTTCACCGGCTGCCAGAGAGAAGGATCCAGGTACCCTGCACCACTCTGCGGGATCTGGATCTTAGTCTTGTAGTCAGACCTCTATTTTTCAAAGCATTTGCTCTGGAAAACCGTCTTATAATCGAGCATATATTATATATATATATATATATATATATATATATATATATATATATAGTGCATATGTATCGATTTATAATTGCCCACCCCTCTACTTGCCGCCTGTCACCCCATTTGCCGCCGCTAAATATGAAAGCTGGAGACGCCACTGCTTCGTAGATGTAACCCCTACCCGGTGCGGTTATGCCGGCTGGCGCTGCCTGGGTTAAGGGGGCCGGCTGTGCGGCCACGTCGCGGACGTGCATCTTGCCTCGGCCAGCCCCTTCCTCCTCCTCCTCTCCCTGCCCTCCTCCTCCTCCTCCACCCGGCCAGAGATCTGAATGAGAGCAGGGGACCGGCCGCATCTCCAGCACGCACAGGGCCGAGGGGGAGTGTAAGCAGCGCCGGCAGGAGGTGAGCGACAGGCCCCGGGCGGGTAGAGGACAGGCTGTGGTACAGGAGTGGTGGCCTCGTTGGAGGGGAACGTTGGAGGTCCCTGTACATCCTTACGGGCTTCGACACGGCCAGTGCACTGCGTCCCGGGGCTGCTGCCTGTACCGGGGACGGAAGGTGGGGATCCCGGGGGAGGGGAGGGGAGCCTGGCACACATCTACCTCCGGACAATGCGAGGACGCCCTGGAATAGATTCCTAGCCGGGCCTTCTGAACCAAGGCATGGAACATAACCGAGCCCACCCCCTGACCGTGAGAAGGAACCCATCGAAGGCCTACCCATCCCTGGGAATAGGCATCCCGGAGCCACCCCTGCTGGGGCTACAGAGCTCTGCCTATTCCCTGACTTACATCGGCTGGGCTGCTGTTAGATGTACCTGGCACCGGATCTCTCCACCGGGGCTGCTCCTTCAGTCCCTTTAATAGGCCTTGCCCAGTCTGGCACCTCTATAGGGCCCTGCCCTTCTCTGCCTGGTACTTAGTCTGTGCCTGTCCCCGGCCTGGCACCAAACTTGTGCCCGTAGTGGCTCTAAGGCTGTTCCCCACAGCTGGGTTCTGCCATGGCTATCTTTGGGGAAAAGCCTTCCTGCCGTGACTTTAGTCTGGGACGGCGGCCACTTACATAGGTCCCAGTCCTAGTGAAATATATATAAAATAATGTGTGTGTGTGTATATATATATATATATATATATATATATATGTATATATATATGTGTGTTAATATCGGGCTGAGAATCCGGTCAGTACACAGTCCAGTGCAGTCCACTAATCGGTGACTTCCAGCGCTCTTCTCTTCAGACGCTCCACAATTTGTCTATTCCTCCGTTAGGACAGTATTAATGACTATAGTTATTTCTAGAATAAGGCAAATTATGCAAAAATCCATAATTATTGCTTCATTACATTGCGTTTTTTTCCCTCTTATCTTCTATAGACGTTAATTTAAAACGGGTCAAATACTGATAAACCCTTAAAGAACGTAATGTTAAGCAGAGTATATATTGCATTCCTGTCGGTACCCGATGTGTTAAATAATGTGCCACCTGGAGCTCCTGACTCGCGTTCGCTTTGTCTCCCGAATGTCTCTGCTCCACGTTGGGATCCTGTCTCGCATGGCAGCATTTTGTTGTATGGGCCGCGAGATGACTATTTCATAATCGGCGTTGTTCCTCTTGGTTTTTCACAGCCGTTTCCTGTCTTTGAAGAAATCCTATTTTCTTTGGCTGCGTTCCCGGTATGGGCCACATCGCGCTACCTGTCAAAAATGTGCATTTTAATTTATTTTAATTTTATTTTGACATAAACATTTTTATTGCTCTTTGGGTTATTAGTGTCTGAGTTTTATGAGCTACCTTAATAGCAGAGTCTGCCAGGAAATTGCATCACGTGTTCATGCCGTTTAATCTCGCCTCTCCCCAATAATCAGGAATTTCAGGTAAATAAAACATTCTAGTGACGGGTGCCTGACAATGCTCAGTATCTTTACTCTGAGGTCTATTAACCAAAAAAAAGTGACTATGAATTCTGTAGGAGTAGTCCCATTGCGTTTCTCCTACAGGAAGGGCCAAAGTAGCCCTGTACAATGGATAGTTACCTATGCATTATGCAGGGCTAACTCAGTCTTTGTTCAGGAGAAGCTCATTGGGCTTCACGTATGATAATGGATAGTGGAACCAGGTGACACTTTCTGTTTTTGCTTTATGGGTCGGTGGTTGTGAGGTGCCTCATCTGGATCATCCAGGTTGGGAGAAGAGATAAGAGACAGGGCCGGTATGGGCTGCCGGAGGATGTTGAGTAATGACGAGAGGGTCTCGGATTAAGTTCTGGTCTTATACCCCTGGCAGCATGGAAACTATTGAGGTAGTAAACACATGGTCCTCCTGATCCTTGTGTAGGATTCCGTGAGAGAACGGAAAAGAATCATGTCTTTAGGTCAGTTCCCATAAATAAGTGAAATCTCCGAGGAAGATGCTCAAGGTATTCATTAAAAATCCAAATGTCCCAGGACGTCATTGCACCTCAAAACAGATTTTTTTTTTCTGTTTTATCTTTTAGATAAGCACAGGGTGGGGCGAGATTGAAGGGAAACCTTGACAAATGTCCCAGTGGAGAGACGGCTATTGCATTTAAACTTGTATCTCGTTCTCCAGCCGCTCGTTCAGTTGGAGTTTAGGATACATGAGTGACATTTTACATAATTTTATCTACAGACAGAAGTATTGTTTGGGTGAGTAATCTACACTTTTTGGAATAGAGAGTATTCTTGGCTGTAGAAAAGAGAGAAGGTTGATCTTGGATGGGTCTGGCTGTTAAACCACCGAGGCAGTAAGACAAGGGTTACAGTAGAGTTGTTGTGTAATTCATACGCAAGGAGACTTTAAAGAACTATAACTGATTCAACTATGCATTATTCAGGGCCAGTCCAGGTCTTCATGCAGCAGACGTTCACTATGGTTGGACATTCATAATAATATATAGCAGAAGCTGAAACCACAACTGGCCGGCAAATTCTTGCCAGCTCACTTTTTGACCCCCTCGACTTCTGAATAAAGGTCTGACCCCAGTGAGCGGTTACTGTAGGACGCCTGGCTGGCCCTGTGTGATGTATAGCTAATAGTGAGAATTCGTCAGACTCTTCCCTGATTCATTTATGGATTCTCCAGGCCAGCTCAGTGTTTAATTTGCTGTATTATAGAATTTATCCAATCTTTATTAGGTTTGACAGTTTCAGATCACGCAATAGCCACTTTCTAGTGTTAAAATGTCCTTGGTAGTATGGTGGGACCAGCTGCATATTAAATGACGCAGAAATAAGTAAGAAGTCAGATGGCTGATTTTAATATACATAATAATATCTAATATGCTGCGTGTGACGTGTCGATGTGACCTGTGTCACACCTGCATACTGTCATTGGGCATGCAGTGCTTATGCAATGCCCCACCCTTCAAAGAATGGCTCAAGGGCACAGTTTCATAGTTTAGATGGCAGATTTTTATAACTTTAATGAGAGATCCAGATGCAAGTCAATGATGGGAAATAAGAATTTACGAGAAAAAAGCCCAAAATACTAACAGACTCAAAAATGACAGATTTCCATAAATTTAGACTTGGGAATTGTTTAGTTTTACTGCGGGATTACTGTGTGACACCTGTACTTGGTGGTTTTATAGCGTCTGCAGAATAAGCAGGTTGTGTTTTTAATGCATTCAAAATCCTTTAATAATGGTAAAAATGCTGCTGTTTTTTTGTTTGCTTTTGTTATCTTTCAGTCTTTTACCTTTTCATTGCTCTTTTATGGTACACACCCAAAGGAGTGTCTCTCCCGCACCGGATTAGGTTCAAAGTACAGAACTCGGCGAGCTCACCTGTAAATGTATATATGTTATTTTATATATATCTATAAATATAGAAAGTGCACAGTCTGCGAACTTTCAATATTATCCCTTTGCCGGTTGTACGCACATGAATATAATAGAACAGACATTCACGTTGCTTTACCAAACTCTGAATTCTGCTAAACCCTTAGTCCATGTCTGGTAAAATGGAAATTTCAGCCATCATCTGCACTTTAATGGATGCCTTAGCTGCGTGGTCCCTTGAAATTTTTTTAGGGTTTTCCTTTTCGGACTCCCATGTGCACATATAGAAAGTACTCCCATTCATTTCTGTGGGAGTGGTTTCCAGTTGCTAATTGGTTGCTTCAAGCAGCAAATCAGTGGCAAGAACCAGAGAAAGAGGTTAGGAACAGAGTACTTTAACCCCAATCTCACCGTATGGATGTACCTGTACAGTCTGCATTTTTTTGTCGGACAACCTGGGCCGCCCCTGACAGCAGAAGCCGGTATCCCTTCCTGCCCAACGATCGTGTGTAACGCTACATTCCCTTCTGGTAGGCGTCGTTGCTGTCACTGGAGGACAGGAAAGACTCAGCAGCGTCTGTCCAGGCCTTGCTGGGTACTTCAAGTCTATGGAACCTTAGTGATCGGTGCAAGTGAAAGAAAAAAATTATAAATATAAATAAAAGTGAGAAATAAAAAGTATAACAGCATGGTTAGCTCATTGATGTCATTGTGGCATCACTGGCAAACATTAAGGATAACAATAAATAAGTGCCAAAAAATTAAAAATAGTAGTAAAGGGAAAAAAAAAAAAAAAAAACTATATAGAAAAATTATAACCCCGGCCCCTTTCGCTACCCCCAAATCCCTGAAGTCAGAAGTCTTAAGACATACAACCCAATAGGTACTAAGTAAGGAATGGACGTGGCCCTCTAGAACATAAAAATATATATGTGGGTTATGTCCGTAATCCTTATCATTGCTTCCCTTTGTTTAAAGGCATACTACCAGGGAAATATGGCCTGATTTAATTTATCATGAATTAAAAAAAGATGCCTATGCATTTTACTCTGATTTTGAAATATGACTAAAAAGTCAAATGTTTACACCCTCTGTCTCTCGTGAAGCATTAGTGAGTTGGACCTCAGCTGTATGGTATCTTGGTGCGTTATACTGGGCCGTCCAATCTATAGGAGTCGTGTAATGTCCGGTCACATCTACTTTAGTGTAACCTGAATGAGTACTTAAATATATATTCTTGTAAAATGTAAACATAAAGCACTCTGCATTTAGTTTGATGCACATGATTGGTACGTGGTCCCTTTAAAATGTGGTTCCTTTTGGAAATTGGGGGGGGGGGTTCTACAGAATTGCCCCAAATGCTTTTACCCCTTTCCCCACCCCCAGCTTAATGCCCTGCTGGTGCTAGTCAGTACTTTTCTATGCGTTCCTCTGTAGTAGGGGTGTTGGGGACCTTAGACTGTCCCTTTCAATTTGCCTGATTTAACGCTGTGTACCTTAACCTTTCTGTTTGCCGCTGTAACAAAATTGGAATAAATGCAATAATATGACTGTTGCATGTAAAAAAAACTATTTTAGTTTTGCCGAGTTTTATCAAAATGTTTCATTATGATCCCAAAAGATCCTAGTATCCTGAGTATAAGCTCCATATATTAGTGTCACACACAGGGCCGGCCCGACAATGGAGCCGAGTGGGGCAACCGCTCCAGGTGGCACTTTTGACGCCACAAGCCCTTTTTTTTTTTTTTTTTAAGCCGAGAAGAGAGAGAGAGGGAGGGGCGCCGAGTGGTTTTATCTTACCAAATTGCCAGTACCCGCTCGGCGCCTCTCTCTCTCCTCTGCGAGCCCTCTAGCTCGGTCTTGGTGCTGGCTTGTAATGTTGAGCGCCGGAAGATGACGTCATTTCCAGCGCTCAGCATTGCAAGCCGGCACCGAGACCGAGCAGGGAGACTAACCGCAGGACTGCTGAAAGGTAAGTATGGGGGGGCAGGGAGAGGAAGGGTAGATAATGGGGGGAGTGGCATTTTAAACTTCGCCCCCCGGCGGCATTTTGTCTTGGGCTGGCCCTGGTCACTGTAAAGAGACAGTCCAGCCATCATTTGCACTTTAATGGATGATAGATGATTTTGGAGAATCCCCCCCCCCCCACATGTGCCATATTCTCCACCTGCAGTTATTCTGTGAGTCAGGTTCACTTGGTGTACTTGCCGACCGCAGCGGCTTGGACGACATCACAGAGAAGGTCCTAACGACACCCACCCGGCATTCATGGCTCGTGCTTTTGTTGATGTCAGTGTAAGTGCTTTCTTGCCCCTGATTGGCAGCGGGATGAATCGTCGGGGGACGCGTTGCAAGCTGCAGCTTCTCCCTTTTTCTGTATCATGGTACTGATCACGTTACCTTGTCATAGCTGGCAAGTCCCTTCCCCTTATGAAGGAATCGCTTACCAGTCGATAGAGGTGGGAATTCTCCACCAGAGATCCTGTTTCTCTGTGCTTTTATGTAAAATATATTATGTAAAATATTTCACATTCAATTACGAGGATTCCCTGCCAGTCAGACAATGCTGAATTACTGTCACTTTAAATGCTCAGTCGGGGCTCGTTCTGTAAATGCTCAGTCGGGGCCCTGTAAATATTTTGAATGGCCGGTTAAGGCGTTGAGTCATCTTTAACCTTCACTTGGAACGTAATTGCCTCGAAGCGGAGTGAGTAAGGAATGTGCAGCGTAGCGAGAGTCCGCACTACCCGGCGCAGTAATCTGCGAGCTAAGCCTTGTTGGAAGGTATTTAAAGGGAAGGGCCAGGCGTGCAGAAACCTGCGGCTGCTCATCTGATCATTATTCCATTTATCGTCTAGTCCGTAACACCTCTAACACCTAGATGTCAATACGAAACAGTTTAATGTAATTCATGATGGCTGGGACTTTCTCCCTTTGCTGCGTGTGTGTGTGTGTATACCTTTTCTATGTGCCTATATTTTAAGTAAATAATCTGTGCTTGGTCCCATTTGGGGTCCCGTATACCTGGCAAGACTTAAATTGTTAAATGTGGACCAGTGCCTTTTGCCCAACCCGCCCCCCCCCTGCTAGCCACATGTGTAGGTTGGCTAGCAGGAAACAGGCGTGTTTGGAGCATTTATCTGGGGAAAATTGCGTTCCTTCGTTGGTGTATTCTGCGCGGGTCACTCCTGATGACTGTATTGACCGGGGAGGTGAGCTGCTGAACGCTGTAATTCTGGCTTAACATGACTAATTATAGCAAACCTCTTACAAACCTGATAAGGAGATACCCATTTCTGCTCAGCTTAATGTATTTCAGGGCATCTCTTTACAAGTGTAACTGTAACTCCTAAATATTCCAAAAACCTGTTAGCGTGAATATGCTCTTAAACGTAGGATTTGACCTGATCTGCTTTTAGTGCCCTGTACTGTGAATTTTTTTTACAGATAAAAATAAGCAGCATGACTATTAATAACCCACCTAAAGTGTCTACTATAAGGAGAGTTAACATCCTTTTGTCGTCATCTACCTTACTTATTCCGCCCTACTGAGTCTTCTTTCTAGGTAAGAAGAAAGAATTTGGACTGGGAACTGATTGCATAATGTTTTGTTAGATCTTAACATCCTGGAGATGCTTTGTTTATAACTTTATCTGTGAAACAATTACACTGGTTAGTTTCCGTTTATTCAGTTATGTTAAATGCCCAGTTATTAGGCCGGACCTTGTGTGTGTAATGTCTTCAGGTTTTGTTTTAAAAAAAAAAATAAAAAAATAAAAAAAAAAATATATATATATACATACAAAACATTAATTTTTATAATATAAAAAAAGTTAAGTAACCAATGGCCATAAAGAATGGGAAGGGAACATAGCCCCTTATAAATGTCCCTGCTTTGCATTAACGGTATCTGTGCTAGGATTCTGGGTCTTTGAGAAGCCGTTAGAGAGTCTTGGTCCTCCTGGCCTTGATGACAAGGTAGAATGAAGCCCGAGGTGCTCCCCCGGCTCTTCTTGGCTGGTAAATGATGAGAGAATGGTTTCTAACGCCAGCCGGAGGGCTCTGTTAAACTGTTGGCATTTTCAAGGGGACACCGTGTAAATTTAAAGGGACCACACAACTATAATATGCGTTAAAGTTAATTTGTATCAGGTCTGTACTTTTATGTGGTTAAACATATAATTTGTTATTTCTAGCATATTTCCATGGTCATCGTGTCCTGCTTTTAGCACATTACCAGTAGCTCCGCACATGTAATCTGGGAAGCCCATGTCTGTTAGTGGGGTGAAACTATATTTGACGGCAGCGGTAAGGTTTCTAAGAATGATCTCCTCTAAATGACTTTGCTGTTGCGTCTGAAATTTCTTTGTGCGTTTCCAAAATAGTCACTAAATCCTTCAAAAGCTACAAAGTCTTTTATTTGAATTCTAATCTCATTTTTGATGGGTCACAGAAAAATCACCGCTCCTAATAGCTCCCTGTGACAAAGCTGGCTTTGCTCATTAAACTCTTGAAAATGTTATTGTCTGGCTTGAGAAGAAGTCAGAACTCCAGCTCTTACTAAACAAAATCTTTGTCGGTGTAATTATTTTTGGAGATATTTAGTTGAAAAGTTCACGACCTGAGGACCATAGTTGATGGGTGTCAGGGTACCAGTGAATCAGGACGGAGGCAAAAAGGTACTGGTCAAAATGTTTATTAAAATAAAATAATAACAAGAATCCAAAACATAAGACAAGCGGGTGGTCGTAGAACAAGCCAAGGTCAGGAGCCAGAACGGGTAGTCATACGAGCCAAGGTCAGGAGTCCAGAAATCCACGTAGTCCAAAAGCAGGCAGGAGTCGGCACCAGAATGGGAGTCAGACAGGCCGGGTCATACACGAGAATCAAACACTGGAAGGCAGCACGCACTCACATGTCCAGAACCACGAAAGGGCAACCAGCAACTGAACTAGCTGGTTAATATAGTCACAGCCTGCAGGAAGAGGAGGGGTTTACTTGGACATAAAGTTGGAAGAGGAAGGGGGCGCGGCCTAACAGAGAGCCATGAGGAGGAAAGCCAGTGCAGGTAGGCTGAAACCCTGACAATGGGGCAATGCCAACATCATCCAATTTCCAGGTCTTGCCCTTACAGAGGCTGTCTGATCCAATCAAAAACAATCGGCAACTGATCAATAGGACCAAGATCTCCTTAATATAGAGGCATAATCATCTTGAGCCTAAGAACATATGAGAAGTCGTCACATGGTATATGTACCATTACATAGTTGGGTCTTCCAGCCATTTAAAAATGTTGACGGGTCCGAAGCTGCCCATTGAGTTGAAGTGCCGTGCGTTGAACTGGATATCGGATACTTGATTGTGTACATGGTATGCATGTCTCATACCGGCATGTGACATGTGCAATGAATGCAGGTTGCCGGAAGGTATGATCTGGTGCTTGACAATGAAGCTTACGTTCCATAACCTTGGTATCCGCAGCCAGGTATATGAAGAAGCTGTTAGTTAGTCAGTCTCCAGTGCTGTCCAGGTAAAAGCACTCTTTGACTTTTGATCTGTAAACAGCTTTGCATATGTTTAAAAGTACTGAGCTATAGATGTGAGCATGTCGCGTAAAGGGTTAAACATTTTCAAAGCACGGACAACAAAGCTCCCTCTTTTTCCACCCTGGCATAGGAAAAGTTAAATCAGTCACTGTATTTGGGGAATTGTCTAATACCAGCTGAGATTATTGGGTAAAAAAAAGAAGCAACTTTACCCAAAATTCTGTTTTTCTACTCGTAACGTTGGTTTAAGCATGCTTGTTAAAAGAACTGCAGCTTTAAACTCCAAGAGCGATACGACAGCAGAAGCAGCAGCGTGTCTGGAATGGAAAGTATTTACCTAGAGGGCATTTGGAATGTGGAGATTATGGTGTTCAGCAAATAGTCTGATTGGATCAGGGTAATCAACTGAAGAGCAAAAGGACTTTGTTATGGCTGAGTTGCAGCTTGTTGGCTTTCTCCAGCATGCTTTTCTTGTTTTTGAAAGCAGAGACTGGCTAGTGAGGCTAGAGGGAGGATAGTGCCTTTATACTACATACCGGGGATAATACCTCTAACAACCCACCATTAAAACAAATAATAATTGTGTTTTCTTACTATAGAATGACTCCCGACCACCCCTATAATTTGGGTTGCTTCTAATATTCTACTTGGACGAGCTGTACCCTGTGGGCTAATGCTTTTTTGTGTCTGACCTGATATGTGTTAAATAACTTGACATGATATATAATTTTTTTTTGTTTGTTTCCTTGCTGCTATGGAGATTTTTACATTTGTGTTACTGGCACTCAACAGGCTTATTGCTATATTCCACTTAACTACCATTTACTTAATAGCGACGATCGTATCTCTCCTAACAAGTAAGAAGGTTAAAGCCAAAAAATCCCTCTTAGTGAACAATTGTTATCCGCCCGATCAAATCTGTCCTTTTGCTATTGTCAGTTTTCATATCGTATTCCCCGCAGGAATGGTGACCGCAAAGTTCATGAACTTCGTTGCAGAGTTCCACGTTCTGATTAAACTTATCCGATTTAAATCGGCTTAGCTAAATCAGCCCGTGTTTGCACATCAGCACTTGTCTGGGTGCATTTGATGTAAGTCAGGAAGATGCTTTTCCTTGTTCTTCGTAACGCGAGCAGCGTTTGGCCCTTTTCTTCAGGAGTAATAAAAATAGGACATTCTAACACATCGACCAAAATGTCCAGGCATGTTTTTTTAGATAGATGGCCTTGGGTGTGATGTGGAACACAGTGGTTGTTTCATGGCTTTGTGTGCCTTCCTTCCTTGATAATTTGCTTCATTTATGTTCAGCTTTCTCTGCCCCTGAGCTCTGCTGGTGCAAACTGTAGTTCTGTTAATCATGAAAGGGATCGCACAAGCATGTCTAGGCATTTAATTTGGCCTCATAACAAGACCATTTAGCCATGCGCTCATGTCCGAGTGGACGGTCATCCAGATAAATCATCTCATGAGCCTCCCACTCAAGCTTTTACATGCAAAGGATTTCTGGATCTCGGCTGCCGATTCTCCGGGTTTTTGTCTTGACAACATAAAACGTCCTGTAGGGAGGAGAAACTATTTGTAAAGCAACTTTATATTCTGTAATTAACAAAAAGTTTGTTAATCTGGGATTTTGCATATAAATCATTTGCTGAAATTTCAGTTTTCAAATTGATGCCTTTTTGAACAAGTCCATTGAATTTAAGAAGCTATGGATAGGTAGTTAAAAAAAAAATAAATGCAAACAGCAATTTTAGTTTTACACTAACTTATTTTTCTTTCTCTTTTTTTCTTTGTAGGAACGTAAAAGATTATTTAGCCTTAACAAAGCACAATGGAGTTTTATGAATCAACATATTTCATTATCCTAGTACCATCGGTGGTCATTACAGCCATCTTCCTTTTCTTCTGGCTCTTTATGAAAGAGACCTCCTATGATGAAGTCCTTGCTAAACAGAAAAAAGACCAGAGGCTTCCTCCGGCTAAAGTAGACAAAAGGAAAACTGAGAAAAAAAAGAATAAGAAAAAGGAGTCTCAGAACGGCAATCTTCACGAATCGGACTCCGAAACTGCAATTCGTGAGTTTGATTTAGGAGATGCCCTGTCTAATGAGGAAGAGCATGTAGTTCCTACACCTGTTGCAGTTGATTCACTTGCAAACCTCAGGGAACGCAAGAAGAAAGACAAGAAGCAGTCAAAGTCTACGGCCGAGGAACCCATTGGGAAAGAGGTCAATGGCACCAAACTTCCTCCCAAGAAGGCTGAAACCGTTCCTGTTACAAAGCAGCCAACACCACCTCTTGATGTGTCTGGATCCAAGAAGAAGCAAGGATCAAAGAAACAGAAAAATGGAAGAGGTATTCTTAAAGGATTTGTTTAATTTGTTAAAAGTCATACCTTATTGGCTAAATGATGAATATTGGATTGCAATCCTTTGAGACTTATTTGGGTATAATATGCCTGAAGAAAAGACCCTGATAGTCTGTAAAGCCTGCAATCCATGTAGGTCTCTTCTTTAGGCATATAATCCAGTATACATCAGTTAGCCGATAAAGGTATTATCTTTCCCAAACTTGCTTCCTCTTTCTTGGTTAATGCTGTACAACGCTATACCTTTTATAAAGTTGGAACTCATGAAGGGCTTAAACGCAGGCTTGTGGTTTCTGGGTTTCTATTCCCCACGGATTTCCATAAAGAACCACTTGGCTGCCCAACTGTGGATACTGGTTAGTTTGGATGGTTTGTAGAACAGTCTGAATGACCGTCTTTCTAATCGTTAGCTATGATACTTAAACAGCTAGATTTAATGCGCGGAATAACTACAGTTGAATTTGTAAATGTTGTCCATTTTTACACTCAGTGTGTGTGTTTTTGGCCTGTCCTGTTTCACTTCTCCAGAATTATGCCCAATGTAGGTCTTTAAGGTAGACGGTCAGTAGGGAGCGGCAGGCCCAGGTAGAAGGTGGCACGGCTAGCGACGACTTGCAGGTCTGGCAAGAGAGAGCAATACTAATAAATTTGATCTTTTTTGTGCATTTGTTCTCACTTGTGTCTTATGTTACTGTACAGTGTTGCTGTATTACAGACTGGGTTCACAGCCTTTCACGTTCTTGTTAACACATTGGGTGCCTTTTTGCCTGTCTGTCTTTTACATCCCTGCATGGCACTGAACGGGTTAAGCCCGTAGAAATATTTCCCCATATTGTTTAAGACTGAGAACTGGAACTGAAAGCTGTTCTATAATCGGGGAAGTGATACCGGAGGCTTTGCTTGGAGACCCGGGGTTCCCTGAAGTTCACATTCTAACAAGTAAAGAAACATCTTTCCTAAATTGCCATTTCCTTTGCACAATACAGTAGTCTCTTTTTTGAAATATGTTCCCTCGGTCCCTGTCGAGAAGACTATTTTTAGTGAGAGATTGAGGTTGGTTTGTTTACCGAAGACGTTTCCTTTGGGACGCGGTTTAAGCGTGGAGTTGGCTGTGGGTTACGGAAGCGTAATGTCACCGCTAGAGCGGCTCTGATTCTGACGGCTTTCGAAATAGAGAAGCACACAGCCGTGCTGGCTTTAGTGGCTTCCCGGGCGCCTCCAGTGTAAAGCAACCTTTAAATCTGGTGTGCAGCCTGTAGAATAATATCTTTGGTCATATACAGATCTGATTTGGAAGTAACTCTTCGGACATGCTGAAGTACGTCTCTATTCCACTGAATTCACTAAAAACATCTAAGGCTTTAAGTCAAATAATCAGTGCGTCAAAACCTAGAACGTGGCAATTATCTCTGATAACCCAGGTGCAAAGAAGATTAATCCCCAAATCCTGGGGTCTCACAATTATATCGAATATAAGCAGCGTATTTATAAACTTTATAAATAACTACATTTTTTTAATCTGTAAATACCATCAGGTAACGTCTACGTAGTCACTGTTTTTTTTTTACCATCATGTTCTCTCTGCCCTGTTCTGTTGCCGACTTGGTTCAGATAGCCTTTGAGGACAATTTCAAGACCGGAAATTAATCGGATAATGCTGGCCTTGCCGCAGTCTGCCACCTGTCTGATTCCATAAAGTACGGTTCTTTTAAACATCTCCTAAACAGTCCCGCTGATTGTCAATCAAAAGCACCAATTATATAGGTAGTGTTAATAAATCCACGTAATTACACTAAATCCACTAAAGAGTTCCCCTTTTAAGCCGGTTTATAACGAGGCTCGTGTGGTTCATCTTTAATGCCTAAAGAGCATGATAAAGATTTCCGCTTGTGGTATCCGCAAATACAAAAAACAAATCTACTAACGTTACAATAACGGGTTTCCTGCCACTAAGTGACAGAACGTGAATCATAATGATTTAGGATACTAGTGGCCCGTCTTAAGATTTACAGCTCGTTAGAGCATTTCATTTATTAAGACAAGACGAGCCGTTGCATGCCTGGGCAGTAAATACGTCCAGACTTTGTTGAGCAGGAATTCTGATGTTTAAATGCTGGAACGGACCGGCTTCCAAAGGCTTTGCTGGAATCTGTGCCATGGAGACCCGTTAGCAAGATCACATTATATACAAATAATACATGAAAATGGTAAAATATGAACAAATGTCCCTGACAGGCTTGTGAGAGCCATCTGTCATAAGATATGTTTTAGTTGGAGTGTGTTCCTGTCTTCATGATAGAAGAATGAATACCGTGCCGGGGTACTCAAACCTGATGTCGCAAATTCTACGTTCTTCAGTACTATACATTATACCTATGCAATGGTGTCTGTGTGTGTGTATATGCATATATGTATGCAATAGATATATAGATAGATACATGCGATGGCCATGTATAAAGCATAGTTAAATAGGTCCTTTTTGGAAGTGGCCAATAAGCGGGGGGATGAGGAGACGGAAGCAAACTTTGGGACACGAGGCAAATTAAATACTGGTTGGACCAGATTCTGCCACAGAGCTCATCTTCTATGGGGTAGAGGTTTTAAGCCAAGAATTATACTGCCAAACGAGAAACACAAGCTACAGGCATCTTAAATAAATGGAGTTATGCTACATGATGAGATGGTACCTGTTTAAAGGGATCATAAAGCCTCTTGGAAAACCTGTTGTAGTAACTTTTTCTAGAACCGAATGCATTTTTATTTTTATTTTGAGTATGTCGTGCAAAAGCGGCTCCAGCAGCAAATACATACATCTCCCCTGAGAAGGCGGGAGAGAACATAACAAGAACCTGTTAATGAGATCCTATGGAACCCCCAACCTAAACTTAATAACTGTACTCCGTTTATATTACGTTTATTTATAAAGCGTTGGCAGATTCCGCAGCGCTGTTACAGTCAGTAGAACAATTTCACATACGGTAACACATACAATAACAAACTGGCGCAAAGGAGAAGAGGGCCCTGCTCTTGCGAGTTTACAATCTAGTTGGTGGTTGAGGGGAGTGAGACAATAGGAGAGGACGGCTTGGATATGGATGAGTTGATCTGGTTGCGATGAAGCTGTTGATTGTTCAGGTGGCTTGATTATGATGATGGCTGGGAGTGATGGGAAGGAATGTTGTACGCTTCCCTGAACAGGTGGGTTTTCAGAGAGGTTTTGAATGGTTGAAATCCTGAATACAGGAGCGGGAAGAGGTAACGGTAGAAGAAAGCCGCAGGTTGTGAGAGGAGTGAAGATGTAAGGGGGTGCAGAGTTGTTGAGGGCTCTATAGGTCAAGGTCAGAAGTTTAAATTTGATTCTGGAGGATCTGGGGAGCCAATGAAGTGATTTGGCATAGTGGGGCAGCGGATGAGGATATAAGTAACACATGTCCATGGAAAGGATTATACATATCTGATCAGACACATATGCAAGTCAAGGCATTTACAAAGTCAACATTTACCCGTAAACCCATGGAATACCTTCTCTGTGCCAACCACCCACGTGGATATCCTCTCTTACCAGAATGATGAGAGAGGGGAACCAGACTGAATGTTAGCTCTAAATCTGCAAAAGGCATGGGGGGTCGGCTCTGTGTCTCTGTATTAACTGTGTTTTCCGCTGTTTTCTTCTGCAAACAGAAGACTCCCCTGTTAATCCGGAAACCAAGAACGAGCAGGTCGTCCCCTCGATTAAGAAACAGGAGGCTCCCGTTTCACCAGTGGAAGGGAAGCCGCAAGAAAGTGCGAGCGGAAGGAAGAAAACCACGGCAAAGAAACAAAAAGTGGAAAATGGTATGTATTTAGTGACAATGGGAGTTGGATACGTGGTGTTGGAAGTTAAAATCTTAAGCCTTCAATAAAAAAGATTGTACCTATGGTTTAGGAAAGAGACAGGGCAGGGGTTAGCAGTCATATAACCACCTGTGTGCGCTCTTCCCGTTTATTTACAGTGGCTCACATGGTTGTTTGTGCAGATATCTGGCATGGTGAACTTGTAACACAAGCCCCTTCCGTGCAGCAGAGGAACTCTTAAAGCGCTGAATCATTTATAAGAAAGTTTTTACCCTGCTGAGAACTCATCACAGAAGATATAAAGCGGATCTGTCGTAGCCGTTAGCTTTTCTTACGCCACTTGTGGCAACTTAATGGAAGCTGTGTCTGTGGCAAATGGTGGCAGAACTTATAAGTCCATTTCCAGTCCTGATGTTTCCCATGTTTACATTGTTTTCTCTGAATTAACTTGTCAAGGTTTGACATTCAATTATGAGTAACAGAGAAAAACTCTTCATAGCATGTTCAGAATAACAATTTCCATTTAAACACTTTATTATTTAGTTTCTGCATTAGTGGACGAGCCGTTAATTCAGCCAACTACTTACATCCCGCTGATGGACAACGTAGACCTGAACGTGGCGGAGAAGAAAGTGGAAAGGAAGGATGTCGTCGCCTTGGAAAAAACAGAGGTGTCCAACGCTCCACCAAAAGTGAGCAAGAAAATGAAGACGGTTACAGATAAAGGTAAGTAGCTGCTCTCCTGTTTGGACCCAACTTAGATATATCTCATCAGGTAAGATTATGAATTGATCTTACCTTATGAGATATATTGGAATATTGGTAATAGATAGTTGCGCTATGCAGTCATCAACGCTTAGTTTCCCACATAAATGTCTGGTTGAACAGCGAAATAAATGCTGACTTCCTTATTATGATGCAACGTTAAAATGGTTACCGTTTTGTAACTATCACTTGTTCCAATCTGTAGAAAATGCGGAGGTGAAGTTTAAGGATTTCTTGCTGGCTTTAAGGAGCATGATCCTGAATGAAGATGAAGCGATGTCCGTGGTGGAGATGCTGAAGGAGAAATCAAAGGCTGTGCAGGACATTATACACAAGGTGAGCTGTCCTCCGGCAGCAGCCACGTCTTGTGATCATTCAAAACTTTTTACTAAAGGCTGGGCAGACATTCTTGTAATAGTCCAGTCTGTGATTGCAGCTGTGGTGGTAGACCTGTCATTTTATGGGGAGGACTAGAAGGCTGATTTGGAATTTCTACCTCTCCATGTTAGTAGTAGGTTGGATTGGTTGAAGAGTTTGTCCTAAATACAATTCCATGTTTTGCATGGCTGATACTGGCGTGTTTGGCATGGTTATGGTGAAGCTGACGCCATCCACGCAGCTTTTGAGGATTTATGACATATCCATCGGGTGGTACCTGCAAGTATTCGCTATTACCCTTCCCTAAAACTAGTAGATTAGCTTCTTCAACTGTGTGTGCTTAACCGGAAGCCAAATATGAGTGCTGAGACATTAGAGAGTAAAACCTTGTTGGTGTTTGTGGTTGTCGTGTTGATATGTACTACAACATCTGCTGTATTTCTACCCACAAACCTCTTGCTTTCATCGCCATATGCTCTTGGAATGTGATGTTTCTCCATAGTGTTTTGGTAAGGTGGAAATTCTGAAGCCTTTTCTTCAAGAAGGATCACAACAATGTGGGGGGTTTCCTGAGTGTGATAATAGACTCGAGCCCCCGTACTGGGTGCATTTCCCTGCCGCTTGACGTGGCTCCAAAGACAGGGTAGCCGGTACCAGCCCTTGTAGGAAGTCTAACGAACAATAGGCTCTCTGGCTTTGTCAGCCGCTGGTCTATTGTTTTAACTTTTATTGGCAGGGTCACTGGAAAGGAAAAATATAGTAATCAAATAATTTTAAACGGTTCTTTTTGCCAGACTGTATTTTATATCCATGCCTCAGATGGTATTGTTAATAAGAGTGACTAAAACGGGATATCAATGCATTATTATATTTAATATCCAGCATTAAATTTGCAGTAAATCGGGTACTGGAGAAAAAGTCCTTAAATTTGTAAATTAATGCATTGTCCTGCTGTCCTATTTGGGTTTCCCTCTCCTCCTATGGTTTAGATCATGATGGATACAAGTCCCATACCATGCATGGCCGTCTCAGCCAGAAGCATGCATCGATTAAATGTTTTTTTTCACTATAAACTTTACACTTTCAATTTTTTTTAATATCACAAATTTTCTAGGCCACGAAAGGAGATTCTGCTGCACAGCATCAATTACAGGAGAAAGAAAAGTTGCTTGTTGCTGCTCGGGAAGAAGCGACAAACTTGAAGGCTCAACTGAAGCATGTCTCTCAGGTATCTCCAAGACTTTGCAGCTGAAGCCACGTCACCACATCAACACCATTTAACCGGTCGTTTTTTTTATACTGACAATGACGAAGAGTTTGCAGGACAGTTGAACTCCTTTATTTCTCTATAGATGAGAAATGGAGAAGGTTGACCCCCAGTGAGCTTCTGCTGCAGGAGGAGCTTGGCTGACCCTCCATAATGTATTGGCAAATCCAGTGAGATGTCCTCAGTCTTCTCACCCAGTGAATTCTGCGTTATACAGGGCCTGTGTAGCTCTTCTTACTGGGGAAACCTGCCAGTGATAGTCCTTCATAACAAATATAGAATTTTTATCAAGATTAAATTATTTGCCAATGCGTATTTGATATAATGGAAACCTACATATTGCCCGTAATTCTTATTGCTGGCAGTAGAATTATTCAGTAAATTGTTTTTGAAAATGTGGTAATGGAGCTTCTGTTTTGGAACCCTTCCCATCACCCCTCCTTACAAAGGCCATTTGGCTTCCAAGAAATGGATGGCCCCAGCAAAACTTTGTTTTTCTTGAATGTATTTGTAATTCTCATTTCACTGATATGACAGCCCCTCACCAAAGCAATAAAGGTCTGGTTTCAGGGCATACGATCATAAAAATAGACACACTGAACCAGTGAGATTGAGAATCAATGGCATGTGTTGGATGTGGATATTAGTTAAATAAAATGTTTCTGTTGTCAGGATGCTGTGTGCCGGGGGTGTTCTCTCACCTGGCGTAATGTTTTATTTTCTCTGTGCTTTAATCTCGCACTTATCAGCATGTATGTATATTTGTGTGCTGGTTCAATACGTCTACTAAGTATATTTTTTATTCTTTATTATTATTAAAGGAGCTCGGCGTGGAAAAACAGAAATCTGGTCTTGTGGAAGCAAAAGCGAGGGAACGGATCACTGCCCTGGAGAAAGAGCACAGTGTC